>NC_090725.1:42800930-42820930 GCF_036898095.1 Palaemon carinicauda | reverse complement strand
TAGTTCTATGATATCAATACCCGTCATTACTTCATCTAGAGGGTTGATATATTACTTGGAAATTCAATTTGAATATATATATATATATATATATATATATATATATATATATATATATATATATATATATGTATATATATGTGTATATATCTATATATATATATATATATATATATATATATATATATATAAATATATACACACACACACATATATATATATATATATATATATATATCTATATATATGATAATAATAATAATAATAATAATAATAATAATAATAATAATAATAATAATAATAATAATAATAATAACAAGATTAAATATGAATAAATTTCACCGGAAATACATCTTATGATATTGCTAGTATAGAAAAATGGAGCCATCTCCTTCTTTCCTTCATTGTACATTTTCCCGACATTTCATATGCAGCTGTGCCAGCTGCATATGAAACCTGGCACTCAATATTCCCTCTAAAGCAATTCATTATGAAAAGATCAAGCGCTTCAGAAATTTTCAAATTGATGCCAATTTCACATCAACTTCACCTGAAGAGAAAATCCTACGCGGCCACTTTGTATTTTTATGGTACTCTGATATTCCCTAATATCTCTAGTGTTACGACATTATATGGTAAATCAGTATAAACTATTAGATATATTTCTTAATTTTCAGAAAATCAGTTCCTTTGGTAATATAGCTTAGTTTTGTCTCCCCTTAAACTAGCTTTGTCAGGTCTATAGTCATCTTGCACTCTCAGGCTCTGTTTCGACTAGTGAGATGCTGGAGAGGTATCTTACATATATGTAATTAGAGACAAAACCAAAAATGGGAGCAGTGATGTAAAGTAAAGTTTAAAAGTAAAAGATATGGTTCTTTACTTTCGAAGCAGATATATTAATACAAAGTTCCTCGCTGAAACCACTTATAGACTTACTTAGGATTACTCCTTTCAATGTCGTGTAATCTGTCCCGTGATCAAATATTCATAATTTGCACATTGAAATAAATGAAGGAGCAAAAATACGAAAGAGGTATAATTATAACCAAATATCGATTTATTTCACATATTTACATTAAAATAAACTGACATCTTAACAGCACAAAATTGGTATCAAAAGAAATTCAATTCAAAATAATGAAAAATGGGGTTGATTAGACACGTGGTCTGCAATAATCAATAATTAGAACTTAGGTCGGACACGTGGCCCGTGTGACACAGAGACTGTGCTAGTCTCAAAAACAAAAAAAGATATCCAAGAAAAATATTTAAATATGCTGTTTCCTATCTAACAAACGTAGTCGATATAAAAAAATAGAATAAAATCAAACATTCGATCTATTACTTTGAATAGTTGGGAAAGAAGCTGAGAACACTTTAACTGTATACAGTCGTTATGGATCCTTCACTCAAGGTTATGAAGGTGTAAAACCTAGCGCAAATGTATTGCCTGAATATGATAGTTACCATACACTCCGAGACAAGAATTAAGACCAGAGATGGTAAGGGTATCTGCGCTAACAATAAACCTCCCCTCTCCTTCTAAAATTACATCGTGTTCTTCCCTCTTTCCATAACAAAACACAGTAAAAGGAAAATAGGAGAGTCGCTGGAATTTCTGTGAGCATTTTCCCTCATTAGTAGGGTGCGTTGGCAACAGGTGACGCTGATTAGTTAGGTCTTTTGTTTACATTTGATATCGAGAAACAACCCCCCCCCCTCAAAAAAAAAAAAAAAAAAAAATAAGAGTGCCTGATATGAAATGTTGATAACCTACATATACGATTATAGAAAATGCAAATTTTGTAGAAAAGCAATACTTACAAAAGTGTATTATTGTCAAGGGGTTAAAAAAAAAATAGTTAATACGTCCGTATGTATTTTTAGTGAATTTTAGTTGGGTGCGTTGTCAATAAATGGCGCTGATCTAAAAGCTTTTTTGGGCTCAAGCCATGGCGTCCTGATGGAAGGTTCCTGTTTGGTAGCTTCCTTGGGTATAAGACTACTAAGATATTCCCAGAGAATTTAACCACAGGTTATCACAGAATTCTAACTTCTGGAGCGAGTATCTCAAAGGTTTCCCTTTAAGACATCGTAATACAACAGGGGACACGCATGTCTGGTCGTGCCACATAGCTATCTCCACCCCGAACAGAGTTAACGCTTCGGTGTGTAAGGGCTGAGAATAGCTGGGAGCCGTTCCACAGCTAATCTCACTCGTGGCTACTACTGATACTCGAGACGTAAACAAACGGACGCCATTGCTCTAATGACGTCACGCGCGTCTTCATCCTTTGTTTAGTAGCTGCCCTACTGAGACGGATTTTCCCTTGTGTGAACTTTATCGCTTTGCATCTTCGCTATGTCGTTACCTTCAGCCTCGCCTTCTTCTGGAAAGTTGAGTACAAGGTTCCAGTATTGTTTAATTAAGCTCTGGCCGTAAAGTAAATATTATTTCGCGAAATAATTGATGTTTTGTGGCAGAGCTGTGCCTCTACCGGACCCGCCATTTTATGGCGTCGTTGTTGTTTTGCATGTCTTATTTAGTTAGCCACAACAACGCTTCCGGCATTATATACTAATCGAATACATTAGTTTATTTAGTCTTCATAGCTAGGAACTTTTATATCGTGTTTAGACGCTTTTTATCGGTCATCGATTGACCTCATACCAGTCGGCTACTATAGCCCCCAGGCCAGGAGCCTATATACAAGTGTTCATGCATGATTTATCAGTGATCCTAGACTAAGTTATGAAGATAGTGGCATTATTATTTTACAATACTTTTGACTAGTGATGCAAATGTTTTCGCCTTCAGGGACCATATAGGGGATAGGCTAGTCAGTGATTCTTTCTAGCCTAACCTAACCTTAGGACCCCTATATGCTTCCTTCATCCCCTGCCTTGGCACTCCCTCTATTTAGCCTTGATCCCTTTTCTGAGTAAAGGGATTTATTGTCTAATAGAGTATTTTATCGCCTCTCAGTCCTCCCTAAAGGAATGAACCCCCTTTAGGATTGCGTCTGAGAGTGAGGTTAGGCTAGCCTACCTCTATGGCTAGGATAGTCTACGACTTTCCTGCGATAGCGATACGTCTTCTTCCTTGCCTAGTTCAGGACTTTTAGCCCTGATCTAGGCCGGGTTAGGAAGGTTTCTCTGTTCCATGCTGAAACTGTACTCTTGCACCGTTTTAGCCGATCAGCCTAATCTTAGGTTAGGGAGTGTCCTCCCTTCCCTTTGTGGCCGCTCTGGTACAGAAACCCTTCCTGGGAAGACCCCTCTCTTCTCCCTCCCCACCTATCTCTTGTATAGCCTAGCCTATGCTTAGGTTAGTTTATACTCATCTGTCCCCTGTCCTACAAATCCTCCTTAGGGTGGAAGAGTAGGGCTACCCGAGCTTCCCTGTGCTGTCCGCTCTGGTACATATACCTTCATAGTGTCCTATAAGGTTAGTTACTAGTGTAGCTCTGCATAGGGGAGTCTCCCCCCCCCCCCTCTTGGGTGTTCCCTAGTCCTCCCTTGGGCTACCTGCTCCCGGTCCCTAGTGACCCCTGCTTATGGATGCTAGAGCCTGTCTCTATCATGGGTACACCCCCTCAGGGAGGGGGAGGGATGTCTGGAACCCTGACGGTACTTCCTGCATCCTTTCCCCCCTCCCCCTGTCTCTCTATCTATCCGGGTGCCGGTCTCTTGCCGCCTCTACTGCCGGCAATACCTGCCTCCCTCTTGGTGACTTCCCTACCCTTGCCGCCAGCCCCCCGTGTACCGAGGGACTGCCGGCTGCCGCCGGCTACTACCGGCAGCTCTCCTACTCCTATCTTTTCGTCCGCTTGCCGGTCGATCTCCGGAGTGCCGGCATATACTGCCGGCAACCCGATACTACCTGTACCATCCTTACCCCAGTCACCAATCCGGCATCCTCCGGCTGCCGGAGCCGCCGCTCCCTGCCGGCGTGCCGCCGTTGTGCCGGCGGCCGCCATCCTGGTATCTAACTGACTTTGAAAATTGTCTGTTCTAGTGCCAGAATCTATGCTGGAGCGAGCTCCGGCGTGCCGGCGGCTTGCCGGATGCCCCGGAGGCGTCAAGAATACTTGCACCCCCTCTCTGTAGCTATCATAAGACTAAGATAGCCCTACCTTGCAAATAGATAAGCTGCTTTGCTTCTAAGATCAGTACCTAGTACTGCTCTATTAGTGATCATGCTGTCTCTTTGCATTCTTCTATTTCCAGCATGCTATGTGCATCTTAGCGCGGCTGGTTGCCAGAAGCAGTTACCCTTAATGAGGCCTTCTGGCTCTTATCTGGGAACCGAATGAATTCGATCCCAACCTTGTCCTTGGCTTTCCATGGAGTTCCAATATAATGGGAATCCTAGGAAACTATATCCAATGATCTCGGTCATTTGGATTATCCCAGGACCAAGCCTATGGTAACCAGCCGGGCGAGATGCATGGAGCGTGTTCTCCTTTACTGTTTCATTCTCTATGCATCACACCTTCCTTAAGTTAAAATTAATGATTAATATTAACTTAATTTAAGAGCCATTCCTATGACTCCCCCATACTCATTTTCTCTTTCTTCCACAGGAGGAGCAGATGAAGTGCGATTTCGCCTACTGTGCTGTGAAACGCTCGCAGTTTTACGGACATACGGCGTGCAGGACTCACGCCCCTTGCTCAGACAAGAAAGGGGATTGGAAGTTCTGGAATCCACTGGAATGTACGGTCTGCCAGGCCTACCTAGTTGAGGCCTTCCATAACCCTCCCTCAGCGGAGGTTAGAGACATTGCTCGTGAAAAACTGCGCAAGTGGGTGCGTGGTTTTCAGAGAAATGCTACTGGACCGTACCTGGCCACCGAAGAACTGAGGTCCCTGTTGTTCCCTAAGGCCTCCCCTGACTCAGTGGTTCCAAAGGAAGCAATCCCCACTGTCCAAATTACGGTGGAACCTGATGTGGTCATGGCTCAGTCCATGCACGAGTGTCGTTTGGATTCCGAGGATGATGAACAGATCTCTGACGTCTCGGAAGACACGGAGAAGACGCTTATGGCTCAAGGAGCCGAAGAGGACGAAGACAAGGTGGAATACACCGAGTCGGAGATTGGAGCTACTCCCTCGTCCATCCCTCCGCCTACTCCTACACCGACGGAATTGTCCCTTCCGTCTACCTCCTCGACCCCGGATCCTTCCTCTTCTACCCAAGAACTGATCCGACTGATTAGAGCTGTCATGGACGACAGACTGAAGGAGAACCAGGAGTCCATCAGGTCTATGATTGGATCCAGAGACACGAAGAAGATCTCGGTCAAGGATCTCCCAGCTTGCTCTCATGCCAACCCGTGGAGGTATGCAGAGCATATGGTTATTGCGACCGGCAGGATCTTTGTTAGCGACAAGATCGGCACGGTCCCGTTGGAAGATGTGGAGTTCTTCCCAAGCTTCGAGGCCTACCCGGACTGTTACGTCCGACTTCGTTCCGAACCTGCCTCGAAGGAGGAGACCGAACCTAAAGAAGAGATAGTGTTCGATCTCGCAAAGGCCCAGGCTATGCTAGCCTCCGCATTTAAGAGCAGGGGCTTTACCTGCTCTAAGCTTCCTGCCTTGAGCAAGAAGCATCCTACATATGTCGCACCTGACACTGCGATTCTTCCATTTTTGGAAAAGGCCTTAGCTGCATGCCTTAAAGCGGCGGAAGAAGGAAAACCCTGCCCTGCACTGGAGGAGTGCAGACCCTTCTCCATCGTGACACCCCCTGACACTAGACAATGGAAAGATGTCCAACATACTTTCGTCGTGGGTAGGCTCGATCCTGACGTCGCCGGATGTCAGTTTAATGAAGACCTCCCTAAGCTCAATGATCACCTCCTTCGCCGGGAACAAGACACGAAGGAGAGGCTTGCGGCATCGCTTTCTCATCAAGTCCAACTTGAAGTTATGGCCTGTGACACAGCAGTACCTGATCACTACATGGTACTGGCCAAATCCCACTTACTCACGGTAATGAAGGACTTGTACCATTTCATAAAGGCTCGTAGAGCCTGTCGTGAATTCGTGTTTGTCGGTGCCACCGTGAAACACGAACCCCGGAGGCTGATTTCCTCCAACATCTGGGGAAAGCACCTGTTTCCTTCTGACCTTGTCAAGGAAATAACTGACAGAGCCGCCACGGAGAATAGGAACCTTCTCCACAAGTGGGGCATGTCCAGAAAAAGGAAAACCTCTCAGGACGATGGACCTCAGCCTAAGAGGAAACCTCAGAAGCCGAAACCCCAGCAACGTCAACAACGACGTCAGTTTCCGGGACCCGCTGCCTCCCAAGTGGTTGCCCAACCACAACAGACCTTTCAATTGGTCCCCCAACCGGTGTTGTCACAGTCACCGGTCTTCACCCCTGCCTTTGTGCAGCCATCCACTACCTTTCATGCCAGAGGTAGAGGCTCGTCCAGGGGTGCAAGCAGAGACGCCTCTCGTCGTCCCTCCAGAGGTAGAGGAGGAAAGGGAGCTAGCGGCCGAGGCAACAAGTCCTCGGGACACCAGAAGCAATGAAGTGCTTCCGGTGGGAGGAAGACTCCGCCAATTCCAGGATCGCTGGACCTTCGATCCTTGGGCACACAGCATCATCAAGAACGGTCTAGGCTGGAGTTGGGTGCAACCACCCCCAATCTTCCAGCGGTTCTTTCAACAATCAACCCCCATTCTGGAAGAATATGTTCTAGACCTCTTGAACAAGAAGGTGATAAGGAAGGTAAAGTCCACCAGGTTCCAAGGGAGACTGTTTTGCGTTCCCAAGAAGGACTCAGACAAGCTCAGAGTCATTCTGGACTTATCCCCCCTCAGCAAGTTCATAGAGAACAACAAATTCAAGATGCTGACGCTTCAACAAATAAGGACCCTTCTGCCTCAAGGTTCCTACACGGTCTCTATAGACCTGGCGGATGCCTATTGGCACATTCCAATGAACCATCACGCTTCCTCCTACCTAGGATTTCGACTCCAAAGGAAAAGCTACGCCTTCCGGGCCATGCCATTCGGCCTCAATGTGGCCCCTCGGATCTTCACAAAGCTGGCGGATGACATAGTACAACAGCTCCGCCTAAGAAACGTCCAGGTGATGGCCTACCTCGACGACTGGCTAGTCTGGGCTCCATCGCCCGAAGAGTGTACAAAGTCTTGCGACGAAGTTACCCAGTACCTAGAACACCTGGGATTCAAGATCAACGAGAAGAAATCTCGCCTCTCTCCGGCTCAGAAGTTTCAGTGGCTGGGAATCCACTGGAATCTTCAGTCACACCGCCTTTCCATCCCCCAGAAGAAAAGGAAGGAAATAGCAGGGTCTGTCAAGCGACTACTGAAATCCAAACGCATTTCAAGACGACAGCAGGAACGAGTTCTAGGCTCTCTACAATTCGCCTCAGTGACAAACCCAGTGCTTCGTGCACAGCTAAAGGATGCCGCGGGAGTCTGGAGACGATCGGCATCCATCGCTCGAAGAGACCTCAAGAGACGGCTTCCAAACAGACTTCGACGCCTCCTAAAGCCGTGGTCGGAAGCAATGGCCCTAAAAAGGTCCATTCCTCTCCAACACCCTCCTCCATCACTCAACATCCACACGGATGCCTCACTGGAGGGCTGGGGAGGTCACTCCCACCTGAAACAAGCTCAAGGGACCTGGTCTCCACTATTCAAGACGTTCCACATAAACATCTTGGAGGCCATGGCGGTCCTCCTTACTCTGAAGAAGCTATCCCCGCCGCCCTCGATCCACATCCGTCTAACCCTAGACAACTCGGTGGTAGTTCGTTGTCTCAATCGCCAGGGCTCAAGATCGCCCCAGATAAATCAGGTGCTTCTCCCAATCTTCCGTCTGGCGGAGAAGAAGAAGTGGCACCTGTCTGCAGTTCACCTACAAGGATTCCGCAACGTGACAGCGGATGCTCTATCTCGGACAAACCAGATAGAGTCGGAATGGTCTCTAGACGCAAGATCATTCTCCTTCATCTCTCATCAAGTCCCAGAACTTCAGATAGATCTCTTTGCAACGAGCGACAACAATCAACTTCCTCTGTACGTAGCCCCGTACGAGGACCCCAAAGCAGAAGCGGTGGACGCCATGTCACTGGACTGGAACAGATGGTCGAAGATATACCTGTTCCCTCCCACCAACCTTCTGTTGAAAGTCCTCTCCAAACTGAGAACCTTCAAAGGGACAGCGGCCCTAGTGGCTCCCAAGTGGCCCCGGAGCAACTGGTACCCCCTGGTCCTGGAGCTGCAGCCCAAGCTGATCCCTCTCCCGGGCCCAGTTCTCTCTCAACAAGTACAGAAGTCGACTGTCTTCGCTTCATCATCGAAAATCAAGGACCTTCATCTCATGATTTTCTCTCCCTTGCCGCAAAGAAGAGGTTTGGGATCTCGAAGAAAAGTCTAGACTTCCTAGAGGAATACAAGACCGAATCCACGAGACGGCAATACGAATCATCCTGGAGGAAATGGGTCTCCTTTGTTAAAGCAAAAAATCCTAAAGAAATCACCATTGATTTCTGTATGTCCTTCTTCATTCACCTTCATGGACAAGGATTAGCAGCCAATACGATTTCAACCTGCAAATCGGCTTTGACTAGACCAATTCTATATGCTTTCCAAATTGATCTGTCCAACGACATCTTTAACAAACTGCCGAAAGCATGTGCTCGCCTACGCCCAGCACCCCCTCCGAAACCGATCTCCTGGTCACTAGACAAGGTGCTCCATTTCGCCTCCAACTTGGACAATGATTCATGCCCCCTCAAGGATCTGACTCAGAAAGTTATATTTTTATTTGCTCTCGCCTCGGGAGCTCGAGTCAGCGAAATAGTGGCATTATCAAGAGAAGAGGGACACATCCTGTTTGCTGATTCAGGAGAAGTGACCCTCTCCCCCGATCCGACGTTTCTCGCCAAAAATGAATTACCCACCAAAAGATGGGGCCCTTGGAGAATATGCCCCCTGAAGGAGGATGTCTCTCTATGTCCAGTAGAGAGTCTCAAGGTCTATCTTCGCAGAACTTCAAACTTTGGTGGAGGCCAACTCTTCAAAGGAGAAACATCGGGCAGCGACCTGTCACTGAAACAATTAAGAGCGAAAATCACCTACTTCATTCGCAGAGCGGATCCGAACAGTACACCCGCTGGTCATGATCCTAGAAAAGTGGCATCTTCTCTGAACTTCTTTCAGAGCATGGACTTCGAGAGCCTTAAGAACTTTACGGGCTGGAAGTCCTCGCGAGTTTTCTTTAAACATTATGCGAAACAAGTGCACGAAATCAAACATTTTGTGGTAGCCGCAGGTAGTGTTATGAAACCTGCACCTAACTCTGCGTAGAACAGTGAGTTACTTGGGACTCTAACTCTTCGGGTGCCTATGTTGACCCTCGAGTGATTCATAGTGATGTCTAAAAACACTTAGTGCTTTTATAACTGTTCTTATCCCAGGTGAAATGTCATAGTGTCACACAAGTGCCGCATGCCTTGAGCATGATGTGTTATTTAAAGACTTGCGTTCCTCGAGAACGAGTACCTACTAATCCTGAAATTCCCTTTCAGATTCAAGAGCAAGCCTTTATTTCTATGTACATTATTATTACTGTAAATGAACTTTACTTTTGCTGTAAATTATTTAATTTCTGCATTGTGAAATAAAATTTCTATTTTATTACTTGTGCGTCTCTTTCAGCTCCTACTTACTATGAAATACATACTGTCATAGTTTTATTTATTCCTCCTTTCTTATGGTCATGAAGAATTTAAGATGTCTATTCCTAAATTATATTCACCTTGTCTCAGTAAGGTTCCTACACGAATACTTACTTCTGATAATCAGGAGATGAACTCTACACACAGTGCCCAACCACCACTGGCCTACTTCAGAATGTTCCTATACAAATATCAAACATTCTGCTTCATCTCTAAGCTCTTAAAAGCTCTTCTGTCAAGATGAATAGCCCTTCAATACCACTTTGACGTCGGCATAGCCCATGGGAACTTCCTACCAATGGGGGGCAGGATACTTCGTTCCTATGGTTCTTACCTAAGATTACTTTGCTGTTTTGTCAATGCCTAGGCACTTAACTCTGGGGGAAAATCTACCACGATACATTGATTCTCTGGTACTCTTCCATCAGGACGCCATGGCTTGAGCCCAAAAAACGGATTTTGAGCGAAGCGAAAAATCTATTTTTGGGTGAGATAGCCATGGCGTCCTGATGGACCCTCCCTACTACTTCGTTCAGTTTGTTCCCACCCTACACAATTGTATCATGGTGATGGGCAGCAACTGGCGCCAGGATAAAGACGCGCGTGACGTCATTAGAGCAATGGCGTCCGTTTGTTTACGTCTCGAGTATCAGTAGTAGCCACGAGTGAGATTAGCTGTGGAACGGCTCCCAGCTATTCTCAGCCCTTACACACCGAAGCGTTAACTCTGTTCGGGGTGGAGATAGCTATGTGGCACGACCAGACATGCGTGTCCCCTGTTGTATTACGATGTCTTAAAGGGAAACCTTTGAGATACTCGCTCCAGAAGTTAGAATTCTGTGATAACCTGTGGTTAAATTCTCTGGGAATATCTTAGTAGTCTTATACCCAAGGAAGCTACCAAACAGGAACCTTCCATCAGGACGCCATGGCTATCTCACCCAAAAATAGATTTTTCGCTTCGCTCAAAATCCGTTATATGCACGGTTTATTTGTAGTAGTGATTTCTGGTCTTCCCTCTACTGCCTTTGGTCTATAACAAAACGATAGCATCTCTCTAACCATGCCTAAGGATTTCTATAAAATTAGGACAGATAAAAAAGACAAATCGAAACATTATGATAATTTGCGAGAAAGGCTAAAAAAGATTAAAACCAGTAAGGAAATAGGAGCAATACTATAGAGGAGCAGAATAAGCAACATGTAAAAGTATTTTCTTCGGACTTTTTCCCACTTCGTGGAAAACATAAATCTTTTAAAATGAGCGAACTTTTCACCTTCCTCAAGGTAATAAAACAGAGACGTCTATTTCTTTTCTTTTCAAACTTTGAAGTTTTCTATTTTTTTTTCTTTCGGCTCCTCATCACTATACAGTTATCCATCGCCCTGCTACTTTATTTGGATACTTTTAATCGAGTTCTAACTTCATTGCTTCTGAGGCATTGCTATTCCTATTTTTTTCTTCCTAGCTCTTATTATAGAATAAAGTAATTTTTGGGCTCAGGCCATGTCGTCCTGATGGAAGTTCCCATAAGGTAGCTTTCTAGGGTATTTTTGACTACAGTGATACTCCCAGAGAATTTTACCGTAAGGTATCCAGAATTATAACTCCTGGAGTGAATATCCCTAAATAATCTCACAGGGATATCGCATAATATCAGAGGACGTATTCTTGACACGTCACATAGTTATCTTCGCCCCGAACAGTATTAACACTTCGAGGGGGAATAGTGACAAGAATCTGAAACGAGAATGAAAAGAGAGCCTCTCATAAGGCATCTCTCCTATTCCGTTTCCAGTGTGTATCTGATGAAGGCGGTAGCGCCCTCTTTTTTCCTTTTTCGTGTAGCTCAACTACTCGGTGTTTTCCCTGTGTTCTCTCGTTATTTTGGATTTAATTCAACATTTTGATGACTTCTCCGGCCTCTTCTGCCTCTAGAAAGTTGAGTATTATCTTTAGTATGTATAAATGTAGGCTCTTGTCGTTTTTAATTAAATCAAAAGTGATTTTAACGTAAACAAGAGCTGTTGCCTACCGGAGGCATCCTGGATGCTATCGCTCGCTCTTACAGGTCAGTTATTTAGCTAGAGCAATGTTCCCGGTTTGTTACGCTTTAATAATTTTGCTATTTAGCTACTCTAGAAATGCTTATTTTGTTCGGTCAGTGTTAGCTCGGTTAATTCGACACGGGTCGAGGTACCGATACTGCCTTTCGCGAGGCTCGTAGCCTAGATGTCTGGCACTAGTACTTTCATGCATGATATAAGTTTTTCCGAGTGTTATTTTATTGAAGCTATAGGCAAATATTTTATTCATGTAAGATATTGTTGGATGTTTTTTCCAAGATTGTATACGAGAGAGTTTCGGTGATTTAGGTAATCGATTCTCATCTTACCTAGTCTAGTATTCTAGGTACAGTAGTATACTTTCGCACATCCCCGATTGTTCTTTTTCTCCTCCGGAGGCTAAGTTCAATCCCTCTCTCCCTCTGTAAGCCTTGGGCTTAATCCTAGTGGTTCTATCTGTATAATAATTCAGGTATAACTATTCTAGGATATGTCTGTCCTGACCTGATAACCAGAGTGACTGGTTTTTGGGTTAGGCCAGAACATCAGAGTTTCTAGTCTGTGGTCTGCTTCTTCCTAGCATAGAGAAAGAGTCTCCTTTGCTAGGTTAGGGGCGGACACAGGAAGCTTTGCTTCCCTAGTCCATGTTGGAAGGATTCTGTACGAGATGATTCCTTCCTCTAGTGGCCTAGTAGACTGTCCTGTGTTGTTTTTCTCGGGCTGGAGAACTAGTTTTCTCTGTTGCCCGGCGAAATAACTTCACCTAACTTTGTTCTGGTTGGGAGGAGGTTAGCAAGTATTGCCAATCTGTCTCCCTAATAAACAACTCTTGGTTAGGATGAGCTTCCCTAACGGCTGAGTGTGTCTCCTGCTAGAACGAAGTCTAAAGGACCCTTATCCCTTCCCCACCTCTCTTTTATTTTCTTTTAGCCGTAGTCCTACTTCCGTATCTAGTATAGGTTAGGATGGAGGACAGGGTCAGCTCTCTGCCGGCCGGCACTACGTGTCGGCCGTCTGAGACCCTTTATTCTTTGCAGAGTGAACCCCAGACCTCCCTTGGTCTCCCTTCCATGTCCGTCGGTAGAGCCCAGCAGACTATGGATTCTTTGGAAACCTTAATGTTACATTCTCCCCTTCCATAAGTTCACTCTTTCTGGATGGAAGGTCGTATGGCATGCCACCCTATAACCTTACATCCACACTTTTTCTCTGACTATTGTGTTGCACCCATATCTCGGCTGTCGGCTGTCAGGTGGAGGTTCTCTGATTCTTGGCTACTGTCGGCGGCATGGTTTTATCACCTTTGCCGGCCGTCAGTGGAATCACAGCCCGAATTCGCTGGCCGCTACGATTAGCGTCCGGCAGCCGGGTTTTAGTGTTTTTAGCTGTCGGCTGGCAATGATTGCCGGCCGGCACACAGTCGCATATCAGTGGGCTGCCGCCTATTAGGTAAAGATAGTATATCTTGATCTATAAAGGGGTAGTTGCCGGTCGGCACGTGCCGACGTACGCCGGCACGTACCGGCTCGTGCTGGCCGGCACAATAACATGCGATGTACAGTAGTTGCTATATTCGTAGTGTAGTACACACTGCATTAGTAGAAACTGCTGTACAGAGCTTGTGATAACACTAATGTTCTTCATCATACTTAATGTTATCTTATACAGCCTTTTGTTGAGACCGTACTTTATACAGAAAGTGAGTTCTTTCTGTATTCTTTCAATCCCGTATATTAAAACTACACATTAAATTTCCGTTTAGGAAATTACATAAGGTATTCTAGTATAGAATTAACCTTAGTTTTAATATTTCGGGAGGTTACAGCAATTGACTGAACAGGAAATACAAGTATGTGTCTTTCCTTCTTTCTTTTCCAGCTTTTCTATATAAGCTAAATGTTTCAATATAAGTGAAAAGCCTTCACTTGATACTCATGGATTTTTCTTCTCTTTACAGGAGGACCATCCGAAGTGCGGGAGTGTGTTCTGTAATGTTCGCAGTAAGAACTTCTGTGGACATCATTATTGCAGGAAGAACGCAGCATGCACAGCCTCCAGAGGTGTTCTCCGCTATTGGGACGCTCAGGTTTGTACAGTTTTTTCTAACCTGATTACCGAGGCTTTTGACGACCCTAAGTCAACGGAGTCAAGGGATGCTGCCAGGGAAACGTTACAATTCTGGGTGAGGGGTTTTCAGAAAAACACCTCAGGTCCCTACCTTCCAAATGAGAAGACGAGGGCCTACCTTTTCCCTAAAGCATCGGCTAATGCAATCATCCCCCAGCCTCAGGTGGAGATACCAATTGCCCAGAATCCGGTAGATTCTGAAGTCTCGGCCGCCCTTCAAGACATCCAAGTGGACGATAGTATGTCGGAGGTGTCGGATTCTACTGAGAAGGACCTTTTAGGAGAAGGTCAGGAGGAGGAGCTGTTTCAGACTCCTCAAGTAGAAGAGCAAGAAATCGACGAAGTGTCGGTTACATCGGTTCTGGACCCAGAACCGGTTCCTTCTACATCGTCTGCTATCCCAGATTAACTGGGAAGGACTCTTTCTTCCATTGTTGAGTTGATCCAACAAATTCAAAGGAAGAATGATGAGAAGGAAGCTGCAATGGAACTGGAGTTACTTAGACTTGCCGCATCACGTGGGCACCAGAAGCGGCTTACCGTGAAGGATCTTCCCTTGTGCTCGGATACCAATCTTTGGAGGTATGCTGAACACATGCCAATGACAACCGGGGAGATCGTGATCTCAGAAAAGTTGGGAGCAATTCCCCTGGAAGAAGTGGAATTTTGTCCCAACAAAGATTTTTATCCGGACTGCTATGCCTGTCTTAAGAAGGAGCCAGCCTTAAAGGAGGAGACGGAGCCGGAGGTCATAGTTTTTTACCATAGTAAAGCTCAGACGTTACTATCGAGCTCGATGGAAGAGAGGGGCTTCACTAACTCAAAGGTGCCCGCCTTGAGTAGAAGCTTCCCTCCTTTGTGGCCTCTCCTACCTGAGCCTTTCCCTTCTTGGAAAAGGGATATAAGGCTGCCTTAAATGCGGTGGAGGCAGGGAAACTATGCCCCTCCTTGGAGGAGTGCAAGCCGTTATCTCTGACCTTGCCCTTGGACCAAGAAGACTGGAAGGACGTACACCTTACCTTCTCAGTCGGGATACTAGAAGCTGACATTGCTGAACGCCAGTTCAGTAAGGCGCTTCCAAAACTGTCGGAGGTTCTCTTGCGTAGAGAGCAAGAGACAAAGGAAAGACTTGCGGCATCGATGTCGTTACAAACAACACTAGAAACAATGGCAAGTGACCCCAAGAACCACGACATATTCATGGTTGTGGCCAAAACGCATCTGGCCACAGTTACGAAGGATTTCTATAGCTTTATCAAAGCTAGGAGAGCCTGTAGAGAGTTCGTGTTCGCCTCGGTTGCGGTGAGGCACAAACCGAGGAAACTGATCTCCTCTCGTATTTGGGGTAAAGACCTCTTTCCCAATGAAGTGGTTAAAAAGGTAGTAGACAAAAGGCCTAGGCCATCCTCTCGGCCGGCTAAACCCTACCGACAGCTACATCAACAACAACTTCCTGTGACTGCGGTGCCTCAGACGGTGGCACAACCTCCAACCACGTACCAGCTGGTACCTCAACAAACGGCGACACTGTCGCCAGTTCTTAACCCAGCCTACGAAAGGCAGACTTTTTCCTTTCGTTCGAGAGCCAGAGGAACAGCCAGAGGTTCTTCTAGACGCCCTTCAAGAGGAAGGGGATCCAGGAGAGGACGCGGTCAAGGAGGCAAGGCCTCAGGTCCAAAACAGCAGAAGAAGATACTTCCAGTAGGCGGGAGATTACAGCTTTTTATGGATCGCTGGACCTTCGATCCCTGGGCCCACAGCCTATATAAGAATGGACTAGGTTGGAGCTGGATCAGTCCTCCACCTCAATTTCCTCAATTCTTCCAACACTCAACCCCCGCTCTGGAAGAATATGTCCGAGAGCTCTTAGTCAAAAGAGTAATCCGGAAGTCTAAGTCCATCAAATTCCAAGGAAGGGTGTTTTGTGTTCGAAAGGAGGACTCAGAAAAACTCAGAGTCATTCTGGGCATATGCTGTGTCTATAGACTTGTTTGACGCTTATTGGCACGTTCCAATTATTCGTCACCTCTCCCCCTACCTAGGCTTCAAGTTACTTTGATAACTTTACGCCTTCAGAACCATGCCTTTCGGGCTAAAACATAGCCCCAAGGATTTTCACGAAGCTCGCGAACGCAGCCGTCCATCAGTTACGCCTAAAAGGGGTCCAAGTAGTAGCCTACTCGGACGACTGGCTGGCGTGGGCAGCATCCAGGACAGTATGCATGCAAGCTTCTAAGATAGTGATCCAGTTCCTGGAACATCTGGGATTCAAGATCAACATCAAAAAGTCTCGTCTTTCTCTAGCTCAAAAATTTCGGTGGTTGGGAATCCACTGGAATTTGGAGTCACATCGGCTTTCCATTCCTAGTAAGAAGAGGAAAGAAATAGCAGGATCTGTCAAGAGACTATTGAAATCCAAACGGATATCAAGACGCGAACAGGAGAGAGTGCTGGGCTCTCTACAGTTTGCTTCGATAACAGATCCAGTGCTAAGAGCACAGCTTAGGGATGCAACAGGAGGCTGGAGAAAATATGCATCAAACGCGGAGAAATGGCACCTCACAGCAGTTCACATTCAAGAGTTCCGCAATGTAACAGCGGACGCTCTATATAGGTTTACACCTATAGAGTCAGAATGGTCCCTTAACGCAGGATTGTTCTCCTTCATCTCGAGTCTTGTCCCAGAGCTGCAGATAGGCCTCTTTGCGATGAAAGACAACAAGAAAATAGTTCGTTACGTGTCCCCTTACGAGGATCCGTTAGCGGAGGCAGTGGACGCTATGTCCCTGGGCAGGATCAGATGGTCCTGTATCTATCTGTTCCCTCCGCACACCTCCTTTTGAAGGTCCTCGATATGCTGAGATCTTTCAAAGGGAAAGCTGCAATAGTGGCCCACAAGTGGCCAAATAGCGTGTGGTTACCTCTGGCATTTGAACTACGATTAAAATTCGTTCCGCTACCGGATCCATCCCTGTCTCAGCGAGTACAGAAGTCCACTGTCTTCGCTCCATCACAGAAAACACGGAAATTACATCTCATGATTTTCTCTCCTTAACGATAAGAAAAAGATTCGGTGTTTAAAAAAGTCGGTTTAGACTTTTGGAGGAAACCAGAAGACATTATGAGGCTTCAGGGAAGAAATAGCTATCCTTTGTCAAGGTGAAGAAACTTAAAGAAATCCCGACAGATTGTTATTCATCATTCTTCATTCTCCTTCATGAGCAAGGTTTAGCAGCCTACACAATTCGTTTGTTCAAGCCTGCCTTGACAAATTAGATACCATATACCTTACAGGTCGACCTTTCTAACGACGTTCTTAATGAACTAGCCCTTCAGCGCTTCCAAAGACCATTTGCTTGGCCATTAGATATGATTCCTCATTGTGTATAAATAATGAACAATGAGGAATGGGCTTAGAAGGTTTTGAATTTAAGTCATATTTCTGTTTGTACTCGCCTTGGGGGCCAGAGTTAGTGAATAGTGGCTCTCTCTACAGAGGAAGGCCACGTCCAGTTCTTGGAGGGAGAACTGATTCTATTTCCAGACCCAACGTTTCTTACCAGGAACAAGCTACCCACCAACAGGTGGGGTCCCTAGAGAATCTGCCCTCTGGAGGAAGAGGCATCTCTATGTCCAGTGGAGTGCCTAAAGGTCTATCTTCATAGAACTTCAGACTTTATGGGAGGACAGCTGTTCAGAAGAGAAACCCTGGGTTCAAAGTTATCTATAACTAAGGGCGAAATTCACCCGTGTTATTCGCAGAATGGATCCAGACAGTACACCCGTTAGTCATGATCCGAGGAAAGTTGCCTCCTTCATAAATCTTCTTTAATTATATGGACTTTGAACATCCTTGTTTGCACACCGCCTAGTAGTAATCCAAGGCGTTCTTTATGCACTATGCGGAGAAAGTGGAGCAACTTATGAGATCTGTGGTAGCAGCAGGTAGAATTCTTTAACCTTCTGTTTTAGGTCTGCGAGGAACAGTGTAATTAATTTGGGACGATTAATTAAGAGGGTGCGCGTGTAGTCACTGTATGTTACTACACGCTGAGCGATAGGCCACGAAAGTGTCCTTACGAACTGTTCCATTGACGTCGGTAATCTATAGCATAATACGGACACTTGTGCCAAGCGTTTTTGACGCTAGTGTATGTAAACAGTATACAGACTATATCATTATTATTAATAATTCTATTGAAGTGGCAAACCTGTTTCCTAGTAGATGAAACAATATTTTCTGTTGGCTGTTTTTCTTTATGCTTTTACATTATATAAATTATATAAATGTGATCTGATATGTTCGTTTATTAAATTTTAATAAACTAGTTCATAATGAACCCTGCGTCTTTTCGCCCACACTCATTTTATTAGAAATGCTCTGAGCATTAAGATTAAAATATGGATATTTTTATCATTGTATGTCTTTCGAGACTGTTCCCTGATTCAAGCAAAAGTCCACTCACTCTAACCCTTCCTTGGAAGGGTTGACGTAGTACCCTAACGGGTTGGTGGCAAAGAGGCAAAATTTGTTTCTATGCGGATACAACCATTATCCAATTGTTACTAAGAGTGGTCACTTTGGGGAAGGTGTCACAAATTCATTCTGGCTTTGGCGACTCTTATACAAACTTTGCTTTATAATGTATAGGGCGAGACCACTATACAGGCTTGTCATTTTGTCATCCATAAGTTTTTATGTACTCCTCGAGACTTTTACAGAGTCTAGTATGACTCATCCCTGCAGGGGGCAGGAAGCACTAACATAGTTCATGCTTAGATGAAATGATGTATGACGGTAACATCATAGGTGTCTAGGTCTAGACGGACCAGGAAAATACTTTCTTAAGAGTACGGCACTGATTGGGAATCCACAAATACAATAATGCTCTGGTAAACTTCCATCAGGACGACATGGCCTGAGCCCAAAAAACGGATTTTGAGCGAAGCGAAAAATCTATTTTTGGGTGAGGTAGCCATGTCGTCCTGATGGACCCGCCCTTCCTTTTATTGTAGAAGGGCTTATTGACCCCTCCCTATAATACAGTATCTGTACCACCTCGTATATCGCTACAAGGAATAAAGAGGGCGCTACCGCCTTCATCAGATGCACACTGGAAACGGAATAGGAGAGATGCCTTATGAGCGGCTCTCTTTTCATTCTCGTTTCAGATTCTTGTCACTATTCCCCCTTGAAGTGTTAATACTATTCGGGGCGAAGATAGCTATGTGACGTGTCAAGAATACGTCCTCTGATATTATGCGATATCCCTGTGAGATTATTTAGGGATATTCGCTCCAGGAGTTAGAATTCTGGATACCTTACGGTAAAATTCTCTGGGAATATCACTGTAGTCAAATATACCCTAGAAAACTACCTTATAGGAACTTCCATCAGGACGACATGGCTACCTCACCCAAAAATAGATTTTTTGCTTCGCTCAAAATCCGTTCTCTCTTTCTTCTTACAATTTGTTCTTTCCTTTCTGGAATATTTAACTATGCTTTTGGGACCAACTGCCATAAAGTTTTTATTATAATAATTAGGATCATAATATCTATTTTCTACAACCACCCAAGTAAGTTGTCATTTGATCCTCATTGGGATATATTTCCGATCACTTGGGCTGGCTGAACCTTTGTTTAATTTTTCAGTTTATGATGAAATTTTATAAGTAATTAAAATGATATCGCATTTGAAAGTTAAAATTGTCTGGTTTCAGTTCCAGTAGCCTTAGAATAGATACCCACCAGAACGTCAGCCAAGCAAGCCTAACCCGCCAACGAGGTGCCCAGTCACAGCAGCGGGCTTCCCAGTAAACAGCCTAAACTTACGGTCCCTGTCTGGGATCGATCTGCCGCTATTCGAATGCTAGGCTGACACGTTACCCCTGCACCAGCCAGAAAGCTATTCGGTTTTATCATTGATTCTTTAGGGTTATGAGAACAATCCAAATCCAAACCTTCAAATAATATTCATTTTTCAAAGCATTCAAATATGAATGAGAAAATATATCATATTTATTCATAACTACATCATGAACCTGAAGCATGTTGGTATGAGAAATTTTCTTTC
>NC_090725.1:42793430-42795930 GCF_036898095.1 Palaemon carinicauda | reverse complement strand
ACGTATATATATATATATATATATACATATATATATATATATATGTATATATAAATAAATCTATATGTATATATATATATATATATACATATATATATATATATATATACATATATATATATATATATATATAAATATAAATATATATACAATATATATATATATATATATAATGAACATATTGTGGATGATTTTTATCCAGGTAAGAATCCTCTGATGGATGAATGAACACACTCATGTAATGTTTCTTCTTTTTTGCTCTCTCCAACTTAGCAGTAACAATTGTCTAACAGCTCAATCCAGTCCTCAGGTCAATAGTAAATAAACTACGGTGGGAATCGTAGAAGGGGGGACGGGGTAAGAAGGTATGAAATAGAGGGGAAGGGTGAATGAGATATGATGGGGGTGGGAATCGTAGAAGGGATGACAGGGTAAGAATGTAAATTAAAATAACATATTTATTGTTCTTCTTCGTCTGTAGAGAACTGCATAATGGTCAGAGAGAGAGAGAGAGAGAGAGAGAGAGAGAGAGAGAGAGAGAGGGATGGGATTATAACACATGAAAAGAAGAGAACCCTTTATTTTCTTTATTAAATACCACATGAACTAAAGATAAAAAAGCGGATAGTCTTCATTATCTAATTAATTAGTCATTCCAATATCCAAAATAATGTTACAGGATAAATGTTGATTATTATAAACCAATTACGAGATATGTTAAATTTCCCTAATTTAATTTAGGAATTCACAGTATTCCATAGATATACTGTATGCTTATATAATTGTTCTTATGGTAAAATTGATAGTCGTAGTAAGGAATAATACCAAAGTGGAAATCAAAAGTTAATAATTGTAATTTATTCTTTTTAAAATGTACTGTTGTCTATATCCCTTTTTCCACTTCACTGTTTTTCTCTCATATGGTCACAGGACAATGGTTACACGTTCTGTTTACTGTTAATTGAAACAGTGCAGTAGTAAGAGAGAGAGAGAGAGAGAGAGAGAGAGAGAGAGAGAGAGAGAGAGAGAGAGAGAGAGAGAGAGATTGTTTTATATTTTATTGAAAAGTATGTCATCATAACAGGAAAGTTTTGATGATGATATCATCAACCTATCGTGATGGGATGATACTCATTCATAGATAACCGCACAAAACACAAGATGATTAATTCTCTGTAATTTTCAAGGCTCCTCCCCCTCTTTCTATCTCTCTGCCTTATCAGAATGAGTAAATTTAATTTAGCTCGTAATCCAAACCGTGGAGAAAAGATAATTCAACGCAATTTCCCTTTGTTAACACTAATGGAATCTCACAGCGGGCGGAGGAATCCAGGAGCTAATCTCCCAATCGTCTTGAAGGCGGCATCACAGAAGAACGTTATGAAAGGGTAATATCATTTAGCAATATTTGGTGGAAATGTTGTAGCTTTCCTCTTTCGTGGTGGCCTAGTGGAAACGCTCCTAACTGGTGATCATCAGACTGGGGCTCGAGTCTATCTCAATCCCGATAGTTTCTTCTAGTTTCTGCAACCTTACCATCCCAGTGAGCTAAGGATGGGGGTTTGGCGGAGCCTATACGTCAACCTACTGAGTCATCAGCATCTATTGCCTGTCTCCCTGGCCCTAGCTTAGGAGAAAATAGGGATTGGGTGCTGATCATATGCATATGTGGTCATTCTCTAGGGCATTGTCCTGCAAGCTAGGGCATTGTAACTGCCTTTCCTCTCTTCCATTCATGAGTGGCCTTTAAGTTTTTAATATGTTACTAGACTTTTGCTAGAATTAGGGTCGTGAGTAACCTTACTAATGCTTTGAATAAGCTTCAGTATTTTTGCGTTCTTGCATAGTGGCTACAGTTCATATAGATACTGGCCTGGGCTGGAGTATCGTTGTTATACAACGGAAATTATAAATATTGATATAAATTTAGATATGATATTGCATTTAAGAACTAATAGAAGAAAAATTCTTTCTTAATTTTTTAATCTTGTTGATGCTGATTGCATTCTTTTTTTTTCATCCTTCTTTTTCAGATATGTTCTCAATTCTCTCTCACCTAAACTTTCTATCCATTTTGCCTTTGTTAATGATTCAAAAAGGGCGTAAAGGCTCGGCTGGCCTGTCTGCCCCACCTCGATTTGTTCAAAGTTTATAGGAATTTTCTGGAAACTTAGCCTTTGCAGCCCAAGATAAACGTAAAAAGAATAAATAAATAAAAGTTAATTTTCCTCATAATATTGTATTCATTAAACGATTATGTGCATAAACATCTTAATAGAATCTTTTACGACATAAACGAAAATATATAAACACCATGGATTTAGTATCATCAAAAGGTCGGTAGGGTACAGTATCCAATAAAAAATAAAACACCTGGAAAGTTGTAATTAAAGCCTGTTTAGATAGGATGTGTGTGTGGGATTGGGTTTGTTTAGGTGTGCTTATTTGGACACGTGTGTGTGTGACAGAGAGAGAGAGAGAGAGAGAGAGAGAGAGAGAG
>NC_090725.1:42783430-42790930 GCF_036898095.1 Palaemon carinicauda | reverse complement strand
AAATGGTGATATCCTGTAAGATTGCCAGGCATCAGAAGAATCAAAGGGAATTGTAATCATAATCTTGTTATTTTCAACGCTTACTGTAATTAGGCTGTAATAAAATTCTAACCTACGTTCGCCTAACAAAGGAACATAGCCTAGTTTATCCCGTCCGTTCTCCAGAACTAACTTTAAGTATTTTATAGGCAACAAATGGGGCGACAGTACACATTTAGTTGCTAACGTGATAGCTTCTACATTATCCTTGGATTTCTCAATGAAATGTGCAATTCTGTTATGTATGTGATCTATCTTTGAATCATAATACGTTAACGTGGCCAACAAATCCTGTACTTCCATAATCTGACTGATATTACTGGAATGTTCATTTACTAAATCCATAATTTGATTGATTGAAGCTAACTGATTCCTTAGTTCTGAAATAATCAATTCATCTTCATGAGTCAAGAACTCAATTTTCTTATTTTGATTACTAATCTTAAGACGATTGGAAATTCCTAAACCTAAACTTGCAATAGACCCAAAGATGTTTAATGCAGCAAAAATAAACGGGTTTCGTCTTTCTTTATGTTCGTGCCCTACAGTCCACATCAAAAGGTCACGAGCCAAAGATTCTGTCTCGTAAGTCTTATTTTGCAAGTCATCAGATAGCATCTCTGCAACTTTTAGTGTCGATCCAAGCGAACTCTCTGTAGTCAAATGAAAATGTCTTCTATGCAACTCATCTAATGAGACAGCAAACCTTGAAATGGCGCTTTTTAAGCTAGTGACATCATTCTCTGGAAGAAAAATTGCTTGCATATGCACTTCTACAACTACGTTGCTCGATGTAATAAAAACGTCTTCTTGTCTTTCAACTATAGTGCCATATTTAAAATCTATACTTTTAGTTTTAGAGCTCGTCCCACACGAGAAAAATGTCTGAGCGAACAATATCACTCCCAACAACAAAAAATTCATCTTGGAAACCTGTAACGAGAAAAATATATGTAATTACTCCTGTATTAAGAAGAAAACTTTTAATCACACAAATAAAAATTTTTCCCTCACTTCTTTCCCTCTCTATTTTTTTTTTTTATTTCTTATGTGAGCCAATGGTACTATTCTCTCATCCGTGGGTTGGGATACGTTTTGAACTCTAAACCTATTGGCCGTTAATGTTTCCAAAATGTTAAATGGGCCTTCAAACTTAGGCGTTAGTTTATAATTGAGTCCTTTACGTACATTTATCTGTATATATACATTATCACCCACGGTATATGTTTTAGATGATTCCTTTTCATTATGATTTGTGATTCTTCTAAATTCTTTCGAAGGATATCATATCGACTTTTGCTTGCATTTATACATTCTTTTAAAGGATTTGATAGATTTGTTGTAGGCGTTAATACATGGAAAGGCGTTCTAAATGGGGTACCATACAATGCTTCATGCGGTGACATTTTAATTGATATATGATATGAATGATTCAGAGTACTCAGTGCCGCAGGTATTGCAATATCCCAGTTGGGGTCTGATCCCTCTAGTGTTACTCTTAATATATTTAAAACCTTCCTATTTGCTCTTTCCACTAGCCCATTCGACTCTGGGTGATATATCATGGTATTTATTTTCTTTATGCTAAGGAATTCACACAATGAGGTAAGAAAGTGATTATTAAATTCACCACCCGAGTCTTAGATTATCATGTGTGGAATTCCATGTTTACAAATGTAACACTCGTAAAACTTCCTAGTGCATTCAATCGCAGTTTTAGTTTTAAGCGCTATTAGTTCTGTATATCGAGTTAAAGCATCTATAATTACTAAGAGGTGCTTATTTCCGCTGTCTGACTCGTAAAATCCTGTTAACAAATCTAAATGTATTCTTTCAAAGGGTTGATTGGGCACGGGATAAGCCCCTAGGCTGACAGGTGTTTTCGTATGCCCTTTGTTTTCCTGACATGTGCGACAATTAGCTATGTGTCTTTTTATATCTGTAAGCATTGTATGCCAATAAAACAATGATTTGGCTTTCTGTGACATTAATGAGAACCCCGGGTGTCCATGTAATGGATTTGCATGCAACCAATTCAGGACAGTGGAAATAAGTGAGATTGGTACTACTACCTGGTCGTTAGTTACATGTGGTGTATTGTGGGTTTTCCTTGTCACAGTCCTACACAGAATATTATCTTTGATTATATAATTCTGCTGCTTATACTTTATATATCCCTTTTCCTTATGATTGCCTTTCAAAGCATTTATAATTGTTTCTATTTTCTGATCTTTTTTTTGCTCAGTCTGTAATAATTCAGCGCTCCAGCCTAAATCTTCTTGTTCAGATATCGTTTTAACAATAGGCATGGATGTTGATATATCTACTAATTCAGCTAAAGGCTCCGTACAAGATGACATGGGGTTGCGTGATAATGCATCCGCAATGATATTTGCTATCCCAGGTAAATACCCGATTCTTGCGCCAAAATCTTGAATGATCAAATGCCACCGAGTTCGTTTAGGGCTGTGGTTGAAGCCTTTAAAGAACTCGGTTAGTGGTTTATGGTCAGTAAGAACCTCAACGGGATAACCGTAAATTATGAACTTAAAATGCACTAGTGAATTAACAATAGCTAGCCCTTCCTTGTCTATTACTGCATACTTACTTTCGGAAGTTCTCAGTTTTTAAGAATAAAAAGCTATCGGGAAAATTGTTTATCATATTGCTGAAGCAATACCCCTCCTACTCCTAAGTCCGAGGCGTCTGTTGCAATGAAGAATTCCTTACCAAAGTCAGGAAATTTTAAGATAGGAGAACTACACAGTTCATCTTTCAAGGTATTAAATGCCTGTTGATGATGCTCAGACCATATGAAATCTATGCCCTTCTTCGTAAGATCAGTTAAAGGAGCGGCTATTATTGAATAGTTGCGTATAAAACGCCTGTAATATCCACTACAACCCAGAAATTGCTGTATTCCCTTGACATTAGTAGGTATGGGAAAATTACGTATAGCCGACACCTTATCATGGACTACTTTAAGACCTTGGCTTGACACCATGAAACCCAAATATATTAATTCTGTTTTGAAAAATTCACACTTACTAATCTTTACCCTTAAGTTATGTTGTCTTAATCTCTGTAGTACTAGTTCTAACTTACGTAGATGTTCTTCTAAGGTGTTGGAAAAGATTACAAGATCATCCATATAGGCATGCAATATATCCCCTAACAAGTCTCCAAACACTATGTTAATCATTCTTGTAAATGTTATAGGAGCACAATGTAAACCAAAAGGCATCCGTAAAAATTCATAATGTCCCCTGGCTGTGCTGAAGGCTGTGTATGGGATATTATCTTCTTCTAATGATATCTGGTGAAAGCCTTTAAGTAAGTCCAAACTGGTAAAATATTTATTCTGACCTAACAAAGACAAAATATCGTCAGTACATGGCACTGGGAATCGATCAGGGATCGTCTCATTTAGACGACGGAAGTCTACGCAGATACGCCATGTTTGATCTTTTTTTCGGTACAACTATTAATGGAAAATTATAAGGGCTGTTTGATTTCCTAATGACTCCTTCTTCTAGCATTTACCTACTTCATCATTTATTTCATTCTGGAATTTCATAGGGAGTCTGTACGAGGGTACATAGATAATTTTCTGCTTGTCCTTTAACCTTATTTGATGCTCGATTACATCTGTTTTTCCTAAGGATCCATCCGTAGTGGAAAAAACATCATGATATTTAGTTAAAAGTCCAAAAATTTTCAGCTGAATTTCTTCGTCTTGAATGTCTTTATTGATTTTATTTTTAATAGATTGCAAAAGGGATTCATCCGCAACTGATTGAGCGTGATTGATTTCAGCAACGGTAAGAATACGATGTTTATAAACTTCTACATCCAAGATATGTTGATTTTTGTGAATTACTAAAGTGTTATTTAAATGATTACAGACTTCAATATTACATTGTTGATGTGAGCCTACTGTATAAATAGCTTGTGTGACAGACAATCCGTTAGTTTTCAAAGTGTCAGAAAGGATTAATATTTCAGATCCCGGTAATGTTTTCTTTATTTGCACTATTAAACTTGAAGGTACGTTTGGCTCGATAGATTGCGTGCAAGATGCTATTACGGGTGAACGAGAATTCTGCTGGGTCGCGTATATTATTTCTTTATGAGTGAGACAAGTTATTGGTTCTTCAACGTACGTTACGGTTACATTTGTCGTCTCCTTTTTATCCAAAACTGATTTTAAGGTATTAGAAGACTTATAGAATTTTCCTTTGATATACACGCCGTGCTTGGCAGGGGCTAAGATAATGTTTTGATTTCCCATAGATGGGTATCCTATAATTACAGCTGGATACATATCAATGTTTTGTACAACAACAAATGTATCGGCAAACGTGCGTTTACCGACTTTAAATTGAACATGAGTTATGGCTATGACATTTAATTCATTATTTCCTATACCCGAGAGTCTAACTCCGGAGTCTTCTATCGGAAAGTTAGAAAACAACAAATGATGTGTCCTCAAATCCATGATATTACGTGGACTACCAGAGTCAAAAAATAATGTAAAGGATTTGTGTTCTAAATTTACAGCATATAAGGTTGGTCGTAACTCATTTTGGCTTATTATTGTATGAATTCGTTGCAAATCTACGGGAGCATGCACTGTTTTACTTAATTTGGCCGTGTGTTTCATAGGAAAATCTATTGCCTCACAATGATCTGACAAAACATTAAATTGATTATTCAATACTATTGATGTTGACATGAATGACCTTGACCCAACATCACTCTCTTCCCCACTGGAGTTAATTATGTGGTATTTGCTTTGCTCTGCACATTCTGAAAATTAGTCTGACCTTGCGAGGTCTGGTTTGACGACCCAGGCTCAGCGATATTCGAAGAAGTGTTTGTTTGTTTCGGACTCTGAACTACATTGATATTTGGCTGTTTCTTCTTATTGTTACAATGAGGATTTTTCTTTTTATTTCCACATGGAACTGACTGTGGAATTGACTGCGTATTTCTGGGATTCTGTTGTGTCTTACGCGAGTAACACTGACTGTATGAATGAGTCGAACTATTATGTACCGAACAGAATATCGTTCTGCAGTCCGCGATTAAGTGACCTTGACGTTTGCAATTGTAACACGTCATTCCCGCTACTTGACCATTATTAACTACGTTCACTTGTTGTGGCTTTGTTTCATTCTTTGCAAAAACTTGAGTTAACACGTGATCGAGGTCTGGACACTTAGACATGTGTTTCTTTATCTGTTTATATACATCCAATTCCGTACTTGCAGGCGTTAACTTTTTATCAAAACACCGCACTAACGTTTCAGGCAACATAAGTGTCATGCAAGTTAAATACATTAATCGTAAAAAATCTTTCACGGAGATGTTATCTCTAGTAACCCAAGTGGAATTACCTAAAATATCCTGATATTCATTAAGCCTATCAGCTATGAGAGCTGCTCTCTCAATAACATTAAGCCGATTCATAGTGGCTTGATTAAGTGTATTTCTTAACGTTAATACTACATCCAAGGCTTTTTCACCCCCATAGACCGCGCGTAACCTAACTTTGAAATCATCCCAGGTAACTGCTTCTTGAAATGAAACACCTCTTAAATACGCACTCGCATCCCCCTTAGAAAAATCTATAAAACTTTTAGCTTCTTGTAATTGTACAAAAGGCTCTACGATTTGTTTGGCATTTAAATGGGCATCGACAGATGAAATCCATGACTCCACATTTTGAGGCAAGAACCCATTAACCCGACCCTGAAAAGGAAGGATTGCAGACCTGGCATTTACAAGCATCACAATCGGGAGAGGATTAATCTGTCCTACGCCACTAGGTCCAGGGGTGGGGCTCACAGGGGGCGTCATGACTACTGTATTTCTTTTCCTATCTCTTCGACCCCTTGCTATTCTATCAAAATATCTATATGAATACAGACGTCCACTGCGTAAACGCATAAGCACTCAATGATAAAGATTATAACAAAATTCCCCAAAACAATGCTACTAATCCCAAGACATTTCCTGAGAATTTCTGAAAGAAAACGGAACACAAAGATATTTCCCGAGAATTTCTGAAAGAAAAAGGAATTAGCACAAAGAGAGAAAAATTCTAGATGAGAATCCGGAGTTGAACACAGTTTCCTTTAATGAAAGGAAAATAAAAGATTAGAAAACCACTCACCCCAGTAATGATCGACTAACGACTCGTGATAACTACACTTCACTGCCCAAACTGAAATGAATTTGTACTTAGCTTTTATATGGTTCTGTGTGATGTCGTCATATCCTCTCTCTCTCTTGATGTTTGTGTGAATACACCCGTCCGAGTTTCTCTCTCTCCTGATGTTTGGGTGAATGTTTCGGTCCAATTTCCGTTGAATGTAGTGCTTCCTGGATATATTTTGTAAGCGTTGAACGTCAGTCCTTGGGTTTCCTAGGATGTTGATTGAAGATCCAGTTCATTAGTTTGTATGTATAACATTCATCAAATGTTTTAGTCTTCGATGGACTATGATACTTAGTCAAAATTATAGATTCATTAACGTTGATTTCTTGAAGATCTTTCTCTGGTTTTTACAGCTTTATTTTTGATTTCTTGAAGATCTTCCTCTAATTCTTAGAGTCTTATTATTAATTTCTTGAAGATCTTTCTCTGATTCTTAGAGTTTTAGCGCTGCCACCATTTATTAGTGTGCTACTGTTATTAACACACATTGAGTATGTGTTGTTTGAGATGTTGAGTCTTGAATTAAAGTCCAGCATTGTAACTTTAAAATGGTTTATTCTCTAAAAACAACAGTGTTAAACATCTCCATCACAGGAGTATAGCTGGTTTGGTCGGATGACCAATTCAGGTGATGTATAGATAAGAACTGGCTAAAATATCGATATCACAGATATCGTATGTTTAGTTGTCTCAGCATTTAAACACAATATGTAAACTTTGCATTCGTCTAGGAAGACACCTGCATCCGGTGACGACACAATCTTTCACACGGTATGCATTTGTGTTTATGCTTCAGAAAAATGTTACATTGCTGAGGGATGCAAAATGCATCATGTTATGATTTTATCTGACTACAGAAAATCTCACACTAGCTGCTTCTTCCACAATGACATATTACGTCATGTGTTTTAAACATGTAATAACTAACTATTACACATATAGGGTTAGACTATTTAGGATTTAATAGAAATGTTAGGCTAGGTTCAGTATCTGTGTACATTTGTGTTAAAAAAAAAAAGTTAATGTCATCTGAGAGTTGTTCAGAATTATTTTATGGTGACTTGTCTTAGTACTACTACTACTACTACTACTACTACTACTACTACTACTACTAATAATAATATTAGTAAAGACAAAAGTACTACTACTACTACTACTAATACTACTACTACTACTAATAATAATAATAATAGTAAAGAAAATACTACTAGTACTACTACTACTACTGCTACTACTAC
>NC_090725.1:42765930-42768430 GCF_036898095.1 Palaemon carinicauda | reverse complement strand
ATATATATATATATATATATATATATATATATATATATATATATACATATATATATATATATATATATATATATATATATATATAATGTAAGTGTGTGTGCGTGTGTCTGTGTCTGTGTGTGTGTGTGTGTGTGATTATGAGTGTGTTTGTGTACTCACCCGTGTTTATGGACTGAATAGCTCTAATTGTACATTGCCAGATTTACGTGGCAAACGGTATATTTATATCCATCTGACATAGCAGCCTTATTTGGTTGCGGTCATAATTATCATCATCTTTATCATTTTCATCGAAAGAGCATTTAAGACCAATTACTTTTACCTCACTAGTAGTCAATTCCCAAACCTATATTACGAACAGTAATCCAATCCATGCTTTTATAAAGTCCAATTCATCACACCTATCTCAATAACTGTAATCAAAATTGGCGATGGTGAGTGGAGCGGTCTTCCACAATAGGAGGGAAAACAAAAGAAGGAGTTTTACGGTCTGATTGATTGATTTAAAGTTTTTTAGCATCCTGACATCATAGGTCATGGACGCCGATATAATCTATTATATACATTGAAAACAATACTCTAATAAAACCATAAAAGTTAAGATGTCATTATAAAAGATAAATGATCTCCAGAAGACCTGCTTTTGAAATAAATCTAAAAATGCCGCTCGCATAGTAGGACACATCATGTCCAAGAATCTGCAAGGATGAACCTGCCATCCTCATCTCGAGGCTAAAACAGATATCTATTTCTTAAGTTGTTATAATTGGGTCAGTCGGTCTGATAAATAAACAAAGCTCTTCCAAGGCGATATACTCCTGTTGCAGTGAGAGTGATAGAAAGCAATTGGTCATGTGTTTTGTTACCAACATAAACTATCTAAATGAAAATAAACAAACAACCTTCAGTTATACCATCAGTATAATAATAATAATAATAATAATAATAATAATAATAATAATAATAATAATAATAATTTTCGTTAGCAATCCCGATGTGTGTATATTCATAACTGTTTGGTATTACGAGTATAAATTCAATAATGAACATTATTTAATGGTTGAAATCTTTTAACCTATTTGTATCGAATTACCACTGGATATTTTACCTAAAAGGGTTGTGTATTTTTCCTCGTGTAATTAAATGTTTTTTTTTTTTTATGAAGCCGAGAGCTATTCAGAAATTTTACTTGGTAATTTGGAAAAAGGACAGTGTACGAGTAAGTCCCCTGAATTAAAATCCGAGCTTTTTAATTATTTAAAGTAGATATTCCAGATTACTGCTGATGAGAGAGAGAGAGAGAGAGAGAGAGAGAGAGAGAGAGAGAGAGAGAGAGAGAGAGAGAGAGAGAGAGAGAGACCGTAGAAATCCAAGTTTTATATTTATTTGAAGGGGAGAATGCTGACTCTTGCTGCTGAGAGAGAGAGAGAGAGAGAGAGAGAGAGAGAGAGAGAGAGAGAGAGAGAGAGAGAGAGAGAGAAAGAGAGAGATTTTCATCTTACTATACTAAAGTGAATAAAAGGCTTCAAATCATTTTAAAGCCGCAGAAACAAAAACAAATAAATGATACGGTTAACATGAAAAACGTAAACCAAATCACGGATAATTACTGAATAGTGTTTTGATATGAATCATTATTATGAAATTTTACGGAAAAAAATAGTATTTTAAACAATAAGGCCTTAAGAAATGTTTCTTTCAGGTACTACAAACAAACCTCTGCTCTCAGTATCTAAACAATGACGGAAAAATCCTCTTCACTAGGATTTTGGATACAAATCTTGGATTAATAGAACTTTCCTGTGAACATTTCTATATTTTGAGACATCAAGAAAGTTTTGATAGTCTCAATGGAAATCGATGGATTGGAAAAGTACGGCCTAGGTAAAAAAAAAAAAAAAAAAGTAAAAATGAAGAGAAAGACAGAAAGTCGAGTATTAACATGGTAGAAAGGATGATGCATTGTGAAAGTACTTCTGACAGATACTTCTTTCCTGTTACGTTTTCTGAATTATTTACGGAATATTGATCTTTGTTTGACTTTATTTCTTATTTCTATCAATAATACTGAATACCTCCCTAACTATATTTCGGTTCTTTACTTATAGATACTATGTTCTGTGGATATGTACCTGTAATTTGCATAAATATATGAATAGGAATTAACAATTCATATATATATATATATATATATATATATATATATATATATATATATATATGATGAACATATTGTGGATGGTTTTTATCCAGGTAAGAATCCTCTGATGGCTGAATGAACCCAATCATGTAATGTTTCTTCTCTTTTGCTGTGTCCAACTTAGCAGTAACAATTGTTGAACAGCTCAACCCAGGCCTCAGGTCAATAGTATATAAATGAAATTAAAATAACATATTTATTTTTTTTCTTCGTCTGTAGAGAACTGCATAATGGTCAGGAGAGAGAGAGAGAGAGAGAGAGAGAGAGAGAGAGAGAGAGAGAGAGAGAGAGAGAGAGAGA
>NC_090725.1:42753430-42760930 GCF_036898095.1 Palaemon carinicauda | reverse complement strand
TACAGGAGTAGATGCCGGCCGGCATGTGCAGGCGCACGCCGGCACAACTGCATGCTATGTACAGTAGTTTCTGTATTCGTAGTGTAGTACACACTGCATTAGCAGAAACTGCTGTACAGAGTTTGTGATAACACTAAAGTTCTTCATCATACTTAATGTTATCTTGTACAGCCTTTTGTTGAGACTGTACAATATATAGAAAGTAAGTTCTTTCTGTATTCTTTCTATCCCGTATATTAAAACTTTATCTCAAGGTGTGAACTACACCTTAAATTTCCGTTTGGGAAATTACATAAGGTATTCAAGAATAGAATTAACCTTAGTTTTAATATCTCAGGAGGTTTCAGCAATTGACTGGACAGGAAATACAAGTATGTGTCTTTCCTTCTTTCTTTTATAGCTTTTCTATATAAGCTAAATGTCTCAATATAAGTGAAAGCCTTCACTTAATACTCATGGATTTTCCTTCTCTTTACAGGAGGACCATCCAAAGTGCGGGAGTGTGTTCTGTAATGTCCGCAGTAAGAACTTCTGTGGACGTCAATATTGCAGGAGGAACGCAGCATGCACAGCCTCCAGAGGTGATCTCCGCTATTGGGACCCTCAGGTTTGTACAGTTTGTTCTAACCTGATTACCGAGGCTGTTGACGACCCTAAGTCAACGGAGTCAAGGGATGCTGCCAGGGAAACATTACGATCCTGGGTGAGGGGTTTTCAGAAAAACACCTCAGGTCCCTACCTTCCAAATGAGAATATGAGGACCTACCTTTTCCCTAAATCATCGGCTGATGCAATCATCCCCCAGCCTCAGGTGGAGATACCAATTGCCGGGAATCCGGTAGATTCTGAAGTCTCAGCCACCCTTCAAGACATCCAATTGGACGATAGGATGTCCGAGGTGTCGGATTCTACTGAGAAGGACCTTCTAGGAGAAGATCAGAAGGAGGAGCTGTTCCAGGCTCCTCAAGTAGAAGAGGAAGAAATCGACGAAGTGTCGGTTACATCGGTTCCGGACCCAGAACCTGTTCCTTCTACATCGTCTGCACTCCCAGATGAACTGGGAAGGACTCTTTCTTCCATTGTTGAGATGATCCAACAAATTCAAAGGAAGAATGATGAGAAGGAAGCTGCAATGAAACCGTAGATACGTAGACTTGCAGCATCACGTGGGCCCAAGAAGCGGCTCAGCGTGAAGGATCTTCCTTTGTGCTCGGATACCCATCCTTGGAGGTATCCCGAACACATGCCAATGACAACCGGGAAGATCGTGATCTCAGAAAAGTTGGGAGCAATTCCCCTGGAAGAAGTGGAATTTTGGCCCAACAAAGATTCTTATCCGGACTGCTATGTCCATTTTAGGAAGGAGCCAGCCTCAAAGGAGGAGACGGAGCCGAAGGAGGTCATAGTTTTTGACCATAGTAAAGCTCAGACGTTACTAGCGAGCTCGATGAAAGAGAGGGGCTTCAGTAACTCAAAGGTGCCCGCCTTGAGTAAGAAACTTTCCTCCTTTGTGGCCTCTCCCACCAGAGCCTTTCCCTTTATGGAAAAGGGATATAAGGCAGCCTTAAAGGCGGTGGAGGCAGGGAAACCATGCCCCTCCTTGGAGGAGTGCAAACCGTTAGCTCTGACTTTGCCCTTGGACCAAGAAGACTGGAAGGACATACACCTTACCTTCTCAGTCGGGAAGCTGGAAGCTGATATTGCTGAACACCAGTTCGGTGAGGCACTTCCAAAACTGTCGGAGGTTCTCTTGCGTAGAGAACAAGAGACAAAGGAAAGAATTGCGGCATCGATGTCGTTGCAAACGACACTAGAAAAGATGACAAGTGACCCCAAGATCCAGGACATGTTCACGGTTGTGGCCAAAACTCATCTGGCCACAGTTACGAAGGATCTCTATAGCTTTATTAAAGCTAGGAGAGCCTGTAGAGAGTTCGTGTTCGCCTCGGCTGCGGTGAGGCACGAACCGAGGAAACTGATCTCCTCTCGTATTTGGGGTAAAGACCTCTTTCCCAAGGAAGTGGTTAAAGAGGTAGTAGACAAGGCCGCCACAGAATATAGAAGCTTAGATCTCAAGAGAAAGTCTTCTCCGGATGAGGGTTCCCAACCCAAGAGGAAGACAAAAAGGCCTAGGCCATCCTCTCGGCCGGCTAAACCCTTCCAACAGCAACAGCAACAACTTCCTGTGACCGCGGTGCCTCAGATAATGGCACAACCTCCAACCACGTACCAGCTGGTACCTCAACAAGTGGGGACACAGTCGCCAGTTTTTAACCCAGCCTTCGAAAGGCAGACTTCTTCCTCTCGTTCGAGAGCTTGAGGAACAGCCAGAGGTTCTTCTAGACGCCCTTCAAGAGGAAGGGATACAGGGGAGGACGCGGTCAAGGAGGCAAGGCCTCAGGTCCACCACAGTAGAAGTAAGATACTTCCAGTAGGAGGGAGACTACAGCTATTTAGGGATCGCTGGACCTTCGATCCCTGGGCCCACAGCGTAATTAAAAATGGACTAGGTTGGAGCTGGAGCAGTCCTTCACCTTAATTTCCTCAATTCTTCCAACACTCATCCCCCGTTCTGGAAGAATATGTCCAAGAACTCTTAGACAAAAGAGTAATCCGGAAAGTTAAGTCCATAAAATTCCAAGGAAGGCTGTTTTGTGTTCCAAAGAAGGACTTGTTGCCACTCAACAAGTTCATAGTGAACTACAAGTTCAGAATGCTCACGCTTCAGCACATAAGGACCCTACTGCCCAGAAGGGCATATACTGTCTCTATAGATTTGTCTGACGCTTATTGGCACGTTCCAATTAATCGTCACATCTCCTCCTACCTAGGCTTCAAGTTACATAGAAAACTTTACGCCTTCAGAGCCATGCCTTTCGGGCTAAACATCGCCCCAAGGATTTTCACGAAGCTCGCGAACGCAGCCGTCCATCAATTACGCCTAAAGGGGGTCCAACTAGTAGCCTACTTGGACGACTGGCTGGTGTGGGCAGCATCCAGGACAGAATGCATGCAAGCTTCTAAGATAGTGATCCAGTTCCTGGAACATCTGGGATTCAAGATCAACATCAAAAAGTCTCGTCTTTCTCCATCTCAAAAATTTCAGTGGTTGGAAATCCACTGGAATTTGGAGTCACATCGGCTTTCCATTCCTAGTAAGAAGAGGAAAGAGATAGCAGGATCTGTCAAGAGACTATTGAAATCCAAACGGATATCAAGACGTGAACAGGTGAGAATGCTGGGCTCTCTATAGTTTGCTTCGATAACAAATCCAGTGCTAAGAGCACAGCTCAAGGATGCATCAGGAGTCTGGAGAAAATACGCATCAAACGCACGAAGAGATCTAATAAGGCCACTCTCATCAGATGAGAGTCTAAGGAGCTTGGTCCAATCTTTTCAAGTCATTTCACATCAACTTTCTAGAAGCCATGGCAGTACTTCTGACACTGAAGAAAGTTTCTCCTCGCCACTCGACCCACATAAGACTGGTTCTAGACAGCGAGGTGGTAGTGAGATGCCTGAATTGTCAAGGGTCGAGGTCACCTGAAATCAACCAAGTGATGTTGGCCTTATTCCGTTTGGCGAAAGGAAGAAATGGCACCTGTCAGCAGTTCACATTCAAGGGTTCCGCAATGTGACAGCGGACGCTCTATCTAGGTTTACACCTATAGAGTCAGAATGGTTCCATGACGCAGGATCGTTCTCCTTCATCTCGAGTTAGGTCCCAGAGCTGCAGATAGACCTCTTTGCGACGAAAGACAACAAGAAATTAGATCGGTACATGTCCCCTTACGAGGATCCATTAGCGGAGGCAGTGGACGCTATGTCCCTGGACTGGAACAGAGGGTCCAGTATCTCTCTGTTCCCTCTGCACAACCTCCTTTTGAAGGTCCTTGATAAGCTGAGACCCTTCAACGGGAAAGCAGCAATAGTGGCCCACAAGTGGCCAAATAGCGTGTGGTTCCCTTTGGCATTGGAACTACGACTAAAATTCGTACCGCTACCGGATCCATCCTTGTCTCAGCGAGTACAGAAGTCGACTGTCTTCACTCCATCACAGAAAACACGGAACCTACATCCCATGATTTTCTCTCCTTAACGATGAGAAAAAGATTCGGTGTTTAAAAGTCAGTTTAGACATTTGGAGGAAACCAGAAGACATTATGAGGCTTCAGGGAAGAAATAGCTATCCTTTGTCAAGGCAAAGAAACCGAAAGAAATCCCGACAGATTCCTATTTATCATTCCTCATTCACCTTCATGAGCAAGGTTTAGCAGCCAACACAATTCTATTGTTCAAGCCTGCCTTGACAAGTCAGATACCATATGCCTTACTGGTCGACCTTCCTAACGGCGTTCTTAATGAACTAGCCCTTCAGCGCTTCCAAAGACCCTTTGCATGGTCCTTAGATATGATTCCTCATTGTGTATAAATAATGAACAATGAGGAATGGGCTTAGAAGGTTTTGAATTTAAGTCATATTTCTGTTTGTACTTGCTTTGGGGGCCAGAGTTATGAAATAGTGGCTCTCTCTAGAGAGGAAGGCCACGTCCAGTTCTTGGAGGGAGAACTGAATCTATTTCCAGACCCAACGTTTCTTACCAGGAACAAGCTACCCACCAACAGGTGGGGTCCCTAGAGAATCTGCCCTCTGAAGGAAGATGCATCTCTATGTCCAGTGGAGTGCCTAAAGGTCTATCTTCATAGAACTTCAGACTTTATGGGAGGACAGCTGTTCAGAAGAGAAACACTAGGTTCAAAGTTATCAATAACCAAGGGTGAAATTCACCCGTGTTATTCGCAGAATGGATCCAGACAGTACACCCGTTAGTCATGATCCGAGGAAAGTTGCCTCTTCCATAAAATTTCTTTAATTATATGGACTTTGAACATCCTTGTTTGCACACCGGCTGGTAGTCATCCAAGGCGTTCTTTATGCACTATGCGAAGCAAGTGGAGCAACTTATGAGATCTGTGGTAGCAGCAGGTAGAATTCTTTAACCTTCTGTTTTAAGTCTGCTAGGAACAGTGTAATTAATTTGGGATGATTAATTAAGAGGGTGCGCGTGTAGTCACTGTATGTTACTACACGCTGAGTGATAGGCCACGAACGTGTCCTTACGAACTGTTCCATTGACGTCGGTAATCTATAGCATAATACGGCCACTTCTGCCAAGCGTTTTTTACGCTAGTGTATGTAAACAGTATACAGACTATATCATTATTATCAATAATTCAATTGAAGTGGCAAATCTGTTTCCTAGTAGATGAAACAATATTTTCTGTTGACTGTTTTTCTTTATGCTTGTATGCATATCATCCACATTTTATAAATTTCATAAATGTTGATCTGATATGTACGTTTATTAAATTTTAATAAACTTATTCGCCCACACTCATTTTATTAGAAATGTACTGAGCATTAAGATTAAAATATGGATATTTTTATCATGGTGTGTTTTTCGAGACTGTTCCCTGATTCAAGCAAAAGTCTACTTACTCTAACCCTTCCTTGGAAGGGTTGACGTGGTAGCCTAATGGGTTGGTGGCAAAGAGGCAAAATTTGTTTCTATGCGGATACAACCATTATCCAATAGTTTATAAGAGTAGTCACATTGGGGAAGGTGTCACAAATTCATTCTGACATTGGTGACAATTATACAAACTTTGCTTTATATTGTATAGGGCGAGACCCCACTATACAAGCTTGTCATTTTGTCATCCATAAATTTTTATGTACTCCTCGAGATTTTTTCCGGTCTAGTACGACTCTTCCCTGTAGGGGGCAGGAAGCACTAACATAGTTCATGCTTAGATGAAATGATGTATGACGGTAACATCATAGGTCTCTAGGTCTAGACGGACCAGGAAAATACTTTCTTGAGAGTACGGCACTGATTGAGAATCCACAGATACAGTAATGCTCTGGTAAACTTCCATCAGGGACGACATGGCCTGAGCCCAAAAACGGATTTTGAGCGAAGCGAAAAATGTATTTTTGGGGTGAGGTAGCCATGTCGTCCTGATGGACCCGCCTTCCTTTTATTGTAAAAGGGCCTGTTGACCCCTCCCCTATAGTACAGTGTCTGTAACACCTCGTATATCGCTACAAGGAATAAAGAGGGCGCTACCGCCTTCATCAGATACACACTGGAAACGGAATAGGAGAGATGCCTTATGAGCGGCTCTCTTTTCATTCTCGTTTCAGATTCTTGTCACTATACCCCCTTGAAGCGTTAATACTGTTCGGGGGTGAAGATAGCTATGTGACGTGTCAAGGAATATGTCCTCTGATATTATGCGATATCCCTGTGAGATTATATAGGGATATTCGCTCCAGGAGATAGAATTCTGGATACCTTAAGGTAAAATTCTCTGGGAATATCACTGTAGTCAAATATACCTTAGAAAGCTACCTAATAGGAACTTCCATCAGGACGACATGGCTACCTCACCCAAAAATAGATTTTTCGCTTCGCTCAAAATCCGTTAATTATACAAAAAAGTATAAAATTGGAAATTACTAGCCTATAAAATTGTTTTTATATATTTCTATATTCCTTTACCTATTCGTGAGGTCATCTGAAAACGCTTAGATGCAATTTTGGAATTAAAGTTTCCTTGGATGGAATACGTGAGATCTTCCCTAGATGGTGTGTTTGAACTCCGGAAAATTGAGGGTGATTTTCTCACTTGAGGAAAATATCGAGATGCTCAAATATTCTGGTGAAGGAAAATGCTTTTAAGATTTATTGTCTCGAGTCTCGGAAATGATCCTTTCATTAAAAGGTTCACAATGAAGAATTAAGAAAGCTGATGGTATTGGATGATTTAGGAAATGCGTAGGATATGATAACTGTCTTCGCTTTATTATTAGTCAATTAAGATGTGTGGTGTCTTATTCTATCATTTACTCCCTCAATCAAGTTAGGAGGAGGTTATGCTTTCACTCCTGTTTTCGATTCTGTTTGTTTGTTGTGAACAATTTCAAGGCCAAAATTTTACCCATAAAGTAGTGAAACCTTTAGGGATTATGTGTTATGTTGAGACGTGGAAGTGATTCAATTTTGAAAGTCTTTGGTCAAAGGTATAAGTCAATCTCAAGCAAAAGGTCAACAAAACTAACCCAACCCTCGAGAAATAAGTTGCCATGGTAGAGGTCTGCACTATCAAAGTGCTTTTCTAGTTGAAAAGACTGCATTTACAGTAAAATATTCTCAACAAATAAAAAAATATGTTCGGTGTCTGCTTTAATTTGAAAACTCTTTAAAACATTTCATCCCCCATTTGGTTAGCTCTCTCTCTCTCTCTCTCTCTCTCTCTCTCTCTCTCTCTCTCTCTCTCTCTCTCTCTCTCTCTCTCTCTTTGAAGCACTAAACGAGTTTTGTGTAAAACAAGATAAAAATATGATATACATTTTTTTGCATTTTCTCGTAAGATATATGCATAGGGTAAAGCTAAAAAAGATAAAATCATAATTAAATTCATAATTAGATGATG
>NC_090725.1:42738430-42748430 GCF_036898095.1 Palaemon carinicauda | reverse complement strand
TCTCTCTCTCTCTCTATATATATATATATATATATATATGTATATATATATATATATATATATACATATATATATATATATATATATACATATATATATATATATATAAATATCTATATATATGATAATAATAATAATAATAATAATAATAATAATAATAATAATAATAATGATAATAATAACAAGATTAAATATGAATAAATTTCACCTGAAATACATCTTATGATATTGCTAGTATAGAAAAATGGAGCCATCTCCTTCTTTCCTTCATTGTACATTTTTCCGACATTTCATATGCAGCTGGCACCACTTGAAACCTGACACTCAATATTCCCTCTAAAGCAATTCATTATAAAAAAATCAAGCGCTTCAGAAATTTTCAAATTGATGCCAATTTCACATCAACTTCACCTGAAGAGAAAATCCTACGCGGCCACTTTGTATTTTTATGTTACTCTGATATTCCCTAATATCTCTGGTGCTACGATATTATTGGGTCAATCAGTATAAAGCTATTAGATATATTTCTTAATTTTCAGAAATCAGTTCCTTTGGTAATATACCTTAGTTTTGTCTCCCCTTAAACTAGCTTTGTCAGGTCATAGTCATCTTGCACTCTCAGGCTCTGTTTCGACTCCGTCCCAGTGACCCTAGTGAGATGCTGGAGAGGTATCTTACATATATGTAATTAGAGACAACACCAAAAATGGGAGCAGTGATGTAAAGTAAAGTTTAAAAGTAAAAGGTATGGTTCTTTACTTTCGAAGCAGATATATTAATACAAAGTTCCTCGCTGAAACCACTTATAGACTTACTTAGGATTACTCCTTTCAATGTCTTGTAATCTGTCCCGTGATCAAATATTCATAATTTGCACATTGAAATAAATGAGGGAGCAAAAATACGAAAGACGTTTAATTATAACCTAATATTGATTTATTTCACATATTTACATTAAAATAAACTGACATCTTAACAGCACAAAATTGGTATCAAAAGTAATGCAATTCAAAATAATGAAAAATGGGGTTGATTAGACACGTGGTCTGCAATAATCAATAATTAGACCTTAGGTCGGACACGTGGCCCGTGTTACCCAGAGACTATGCTAGTCTCAAAAACAAAAAAAGATATCCAAAAAAAAAAATATTTAAATATGCTGTTTCCTATCTAACAAACGTAGTCGATATAAAAAAATAGAATAAAATCAAACATTCGATATATTACTTTGAATAGTTGGAAAAGAAGCTGAGAACACTTTTACTGTATACAGTCGTTATGGATCCTTCACTCAAGGTTATGAAGGTGTAAAACCTAGCACAAATGCATTGCCTGAATATGATAGTTAACATACACTCCGAGACAAGAATTAAGACCAGAGCTGGTAAGAGTATCTACGCTAATAATAAACCTCCCCCCCTCCTTCTGAAATTACATCGTGTTCTCCCCTCTTTCCATAACAAAACACAGTAAAAGGAAAATAGGAGAGTCGCTGGAATTTTTGTGAGCATTTTCCCTCATTAGTAGGGTGCGTTGGCAACAGGTGACGCTGATTAGTTAGGTCTTTTGTTTACATTTGATATCGAGAAACACCCCTCCCCCTCAAAAAAAAAAAAAAAAAAAAAAAAAAAAAAAAGTGCCTGATATGAAATGTTGATAACCTACATATACGATTATAGAAAATGCATATTCTGTAGAGAAGCAATACTTACAAAAGTGTATTATTGTCAAGGGGTTAAAAGAAATTTTAGTGAATTTTAGTTTGGCGCGTTGTCAATAGATGGCGCTGATCTAAAAGCTTATATGTACGGTTTATTTGTAGTAGTGATTTCTGGTCTTCCCTCTACTGCCTTTGGTCTACAACAAAACGATATCATCCCTCTAACCATGCCTAAGGATTTCTATAAAATTAGGACAGAAAAAAGAGGACAAATCGAAATATTATGATAATTTGCTAGAAAAGCTAAAAAAGATTAAAATCAGTTAGGAAATAGGAGCAATACTATAGAAGAGCAGAAGAAGCAACATGTAAAAGTATTTTTTTTTCGGATTTTTTTCCCCTTCGTGAAATATATAAATCTTTTAAAATGAGCGAACTTTTCACCTTCCTCAAGGTAATAAAACAGAGACGTCTATTTCTTTTCTTTTCAAACTTTGAAGTTTTCTATTTTTTCTTGTTCTATTGGCTCCTCATCACTATACAGTTATCCCTCGCCCTGCTACTTCATTTGGATACTTTTAATCGAGTTCTAACTTCATTACCTCTGAGGCATTGCTATTCATATTTTTTTATTCCTAGCTTTTATTATAGACTAAAGTAATCTTTCTTTCTTCTTACAATTTGTTCTTTCCTTTCTGGAATATTTAATTATGGTTTGGGACTAACTGCCATAATGTTTTTATTATAATAATTAGGATCATAATATCTATTTTCTACAACCACCCAAGTAAGTTGTCATTTGATCCTAATTGGGATATATTGCCATTCACGTGGGCTGGGTGAACGTTTGTTCAATTTTTCAGTTTATGATAAAATTTTATATGTAATTAAAGTGATATGGCATTTGAAAGTTAAAATTGTCTGGTTTCAGTTCCAGTATCCTTAGAATAGATACTCACCAGAACGTCAACCGAGCAAGCCTAACCCGCCACCGAGGTGCCCAGGCACAGCAGCGGGCTTCCTAGTAAACAGCCTAAACTCACGGCCCAGGGCTGGGATCGATCTGCCGCCATGTGAATGCCAGGCGAACGCGTTACTACTGTACTAGTCAGAAAGCTATTCGGTTGTATCATTGATTCTTTAGGGTTATGAGAACAATCCAAATCCAAATATTCAAATAATCTTCATTTTTCAAAGCATTCAAAAATGAATGAGAAAATATATCATATTTATTCATAACTACATCATGAACCTGAAGCATGTTGGTTATGAGAAATTTTCTTTCCTTTCTTTACCAATTCTTTGTTTGATAATGGAGGCCTTTATTTATATGTCAAAAACGATATGAATAACTAGATCTGTTTTGCTACATTTATGGAATGAATATATATTTTTAGTATACTTTATCTGTATATATGTATGTATATATATATATATATATATATATATATATATATATATATATATATATATATATTTATATATATATATATATATATATATATATATATATATATATATATATTGTTAAATAGACTATATACTCGTATAAGAAGAAAATAAGAAGTCATCTGACAACATAGAAAACAGAACAATATGAAACAAAGTATGTTTTGGTAAACGAAAGAAGACAAGAAAAATCATTATGGATTGTAAGATTTTCCAAATAAATCTGCTTTTGTTAAACATTAACTGGTACTGTCATACTTTAGGCTAAAATTAATAACGATAAAAAGTCTCAGCCAAGAACATTAGGAGCCAGAGAAGAGAGATATGTAAATGGAATATCAATATACTATGAAGAGATATGGAATATTATGAAAAAAAGTTTATGGTTTCAGTAACAGAAGTGTGTTGGAGGACTGATGGTAAACGGAAACAGGAAAAATTGACATAGTTTAAAGGTTTAAGGTTCAAAGGCAACTCATGAATGGCAGAGACAATGGATAGTGACATTGCCCTATCAAGAAGGACAATGCCAGGCCTAGATACTGACCATATATACATGTGATCAGCGCCCAAGCCTTGTCTCCACCCTAGCTGGTACTAAGGAAGGCCAGGCAATGGATGCTGATGACTCAGCAGATATAATTATAGGCTTCACCAAACCACCCATCCTTAGCTGACAAGGATGGCGAGGTTGCATCGACCAAGGAAACTAACGATTTTGAGCAAGACTCGAACCCCAGTCTGACATTCACCAGTCAAGGACGTTACCACATCGGTTCAGAGAGCTGTGAAGGAAAAGATTATAGCCAAAAGAAGGGGGGGGGGGGGGGTGGGGGGAGAAGATAACGTTTACCAAACAAGAGAGGAATTTAGATGAACAAAAAAGGAAATTAAGAGATCAATAACAACTGCAAATGGAGGAGCCAGAGAAGAGTGGTAAGAGATGATGTGAACAGAAGGGGAGATAAAATATTCTCCAGAATTGCAGAAGCGAGAAGAAAAGACAGGCAGGAAGTTGGACACTATGTAGGGGACGTAAGAATTATTAAAGATGAGAATGGAAATATCTTAATTGAGGAAGAGGAATTCAAAAGAAGATGAAAAAAAACTATTTTTTGACAACTGTTGAATACAGAGAATGAGTTTGTAGAGTAGGAAAATTTTCCTTCATTAAAAGGACCAATAAAAAAACATCAGAGAGAGGGGAAAGTCGAGAATGCTATAAAGAACGAAGTAAATTAAACTGCAGGAGAGTCAGATAGAAATACCAATAATCGAATCCGAAAAAATATATCTATCCATGTATATATATATATATATATATATATATATATATATATATATATATATATATATATATATATGTATATGTATATATATATATATATATATATATATATATATATATATATATATATATATATATGTATGGATTTATACACACACACACACACACACACACACATATATATATATATATATATATATATATATATATATATATATATATATATATATATATATATATATATCAGGAACCGAGAGGGAAATTTATCTCGTTCAAATACATTTAGCTTTCAATAACTTGGAAGCAACAGCTGAAAGCCCTCTTTAACTAGACACTGGTTGAGATAGCACTGGATGAAAGAACACATCCCACGAAGAATGGTAGATGAAAGACCCTCTCTCGGCAAAAAAAAAAAAAAAAAAAAAAAAAATCATTAATGTTTTATTAACTAGTAAATGCGTGGGACCTATGCTTTATCAAACAAATGCGGAGAGACCTCGTGTGTATGACAACTTGAAAAATGTACACTGGTTTTGATAGGTACGCTTTATGTACGCTTCATTCTGAGCTTTGAATTACAGCCGAGAAAATTAATGGTATTCACGTTCACCTTTATTTTTAATTAGCTGGCCTTTTTAAGATTCCCGGAACCTGTTGACGGGAGATGCTAATTCAAATGTGAGTGTAGTTTGGTCTATTTAATCAGAAGCAATTCATATTTTTTACATTTTATGATAAAAATAATCACATCTATCTGATAGCTTGAAATGTATGTATGAAAATACACTCACACACATACACACATACACACACACTACACACACCCATACACACACATATATATATATATATATATATATATATATATATATATATATATATATATATATTATATTTCGCTACCATACTAAACTATGTAAAAGAAAATAAACGAACAACCTTCAGTTATACCAACAGTCATATTTTCTATGAACAATCGTTAAACTAACGGCCTCTTTTGCTCGCTGACATTCATTCTAGCTATCTAATAAATCTGCCAACCAAGACAAAATAAATGTAAAAATAAAAAATTATCCTCCATATCAATATTTGTCTTAATGTGTTTTATTTAATATAAAGGGTACTATTGAGCTACAAATGAAACCCCTTTGTGAATATGAAATATCTTTGCATGTCAATGTTAGTAAAAACAAGAAATATAGCAACAAATAATAACATTATTAATACAAAGAAAAAGAATGCTGATAATCTTATGCTTAGCCATAAATGCTTGCTAACTTCTAATACTGCAACAATGTTAATGAAATCATGCCTTAGAAAATATCAAACCAATCATTTATTAAGTCTTATTAGGGTGTGGGTTATATAGACTTCTGAATTCAACGAGTCTAAAATTCCAGAGGAATTTCTATTTTTTTTTTCGACGGCGGGCGAAAGGCCGTTGACCTTAAAAGAAATCCATTTAGGATATTGTCTCCGTCTAAGGATCATTTTAGTCAAGAAAAATCTAGTTCCTGAAAGATATATTTGGTTTCATGGTCTCTGCCAGAGAGTAATATTAGAAATTAGATTTATATGACAGATATGATGCCTTAAGAGCACATTGCCTCGAACATATCAGAGGTATCTTGATTTATTTTTTACTTCATTTGTATTTTGTATATCAAAGAAAGGGGTATGGTTGTTATTATTTTAGTTTAAAATTATGTCTATTTTTGGGGGGGCCATACATCTAGGGATGTTTTTTTGTTTTATGTAAACAGAATAGTCTTATTATAAAGCCTTCTTTACTTTTTCTAAGGTCAGCTTTTCATTCTGGTAATTAAGATATTTATCATCAACATATTACAAGCTCTCGTGTTTTGCTGACAACAATATCATCATGCAAGGCAATAAGGTCTCAAAAATTTTAATAATTAGTATTTAAAAAAAATTGGGTACAATTTCACTTGTCGATAAGTTTCCAGCCTTTAATTGCATCAAAGAGTCAGTCTTCATTCAGTCCTTATTTCAGAATCTCTCAGGTATGGTCCATGACCCTTGAAATTTCAATCCTCAAAATTCATTCTTAAATGCTACTAAGTGACTTGGTGAATAATAATGATTAATGTCTATTTCTATAGAAATTATCTCCAAAATTATGTTTTGAAATTTGCCAGTAATAAACACTGATACAGCTTAAGTTGTTTTTGTAACATTACCATTATTGATAAACATAAATTTTCATAATACCGGATTTGCAAATTTTCTTAGGCTGTTACAGGGAGTATTCCAAGTTTTTAATCAGGATTCCCAATTTCCTTTGGTTTCTATAAGGAGGTAAAGCTGTTTTCATTAATTCCAGTAGGAAACACCTGGCAGTTTTAAATTATAGCAGATAACGCTGTGTTTATCAAAAGAGAAATAGTTGGCAATGGGGACTGTAAAACAAAGTAACCGAGCCAAAGGATATCTACGCTATTTAGCTATGAAATAAAATGTGAAAATTATGGATATTTGCTGGTTATTAGAAAGGGCTAGATAATATATGGTAAAGTCTCAATTCAAAATAATTCTTATTAATAAATCCTCAAATGACAAGATTGCTCACACTCCAAAAATACCTTCAGTTCCTAAACTGAAATTCTATGCATAACAATAAAGTTTCTTGGACCCAATACCACTCCTATATTCCAGCCCATGAATCAGAAGGTGATCTCTAATTTTAAGCTTTACTCAAAATCAATGTTCCACCGATACTTCGATGTCACCAAAAAAAGACCAATCACATCCTCTAAGAGTTTTGGAAAGGTAATTTGTACATCGTCAGTTGCCTCAAAATGATTGAAAAAGCTTGGGATAGAGTTCACTAATAGATCCCTCAATTCTGCGTGGAAGAGACTTGGGCCTGGATGCGCTATTAAACGTGTTTTTACGGGATTCATACCGATTCAAGAGGCAGCTAATGAAGTTTTCATTCATTCATTCGATTATCTTCAATGGCTGGAGGATAGGCATCAGCATTGTCCATAAGCAACAAGGCTTGGATTGAGAGGCTTGAGGATTTTCTGAACTATACACTATGAAAAGTTTCATTATTCAGTCTCTGTTGGCAATATAAGACGGTATTTTATGACCTAGTGAGCGGAAATTGACTTTTCTTCGGTAGTAATGAAGATCCTGCTGAGAATCTGCTTTTAAAACAGACTGATCTCGTCATAATTGAACACTTGGGTGTGGCAAGAAAAACTTTGAATCCACGAATCTTTTAAACTCCATAACGAATATCTATACGGCATAAAACTACGAATGCCAGGTCTTCTCTTGAAATATTCGTATTGAATGTTTTTTTTTTTATTTCCTCTGCTGACGTGCCTGGCCCCATTTTAACCTGGACATACATTTGCTTTTTTCACAAAACATGTTTTCAGTAGTTGTATCTCATTAGAAGCAACTTTTCTACGTTATCAAGAACATGTGTCAATTGTTTTGTTCATATCAGCACTCCTTTCGCAAAATCAGTACCTTTGATTTTTTTTTCTTAAAAATCATACAAATTATCGATGTCGCACGATTGTCTACCACTCGAGTACTGAATTTTTGCTCTCGATAATTAATATTTTTACCTTATCGATAATGCTCTTACCGTCTTTTGTAATCATCTGGAGGCTATTGTCTAGACTCCAGATGGTGTGCTGTATTGTTAATGTTACCTCGAGAGTAAACAATAGAGATCATAACTCTTCAAAGAACACTACCAAAGAACGCTCGCAAAATAAGCATAGGTGATGCTGGTACTGTTACTGCTGGTTCAGTGGAAGAGCTTTGTTCTTAGTAATGGATGGAGGTGTGGGTGTTGTTACAAGCTATAATAATAATAATAATAATAATAATAATAATAATAATAATAATAATAATAATAATAATAATAATAATACCTTTCCTGCGATGGAATATCAAATAGCATGCTCATGTTAATAATATCATACAAAAATAGCTATTCCCCATATTTTTGTTACAAAGATATTCATAAAAAACATGTTTGCAATATCATTATCACTCAGCTTACCTTCTGCTTTAAAGATCGTTACCAAGTGCTTCATTATTAGTTAGATTTCTAAAAACGAACAATCTTTAATGCTACTCTGCATGATTAGAATTCCTATAAAACTAAACAGTTTATGATCTAAAATTTAAAACATTGTATTTTTCCTTTCTTTATCTTCTTTCTTTCATAATGTATTGAATTACTGCGTGATCAATGAGCCCTTAATATTCTATTTTGAAACGGTGCCCACCAGATAATTGATATTCATTATTATCTCCTTTCTACATTCCTCCCAGCCTGACAAGGGACTCAGCTGAGTTCGGCTGGTACTGCTAGGGTGCCACTGCCCACCCTCCCCCGTTATCCACCATAGATGAAGCTTCATAACGTTGAATCTCCTACTGCTGTTACCTCCGCGGTCATCTAAGGCACCGAAGGAAGCAGCAGGGCCTACCGGAACTGCGTCACAATCGCTTGCCATTCATTCCTATTTCTAACACGCTCTCTTGCCTCTCTCAAATCTATCCTCCTATCACTCAGAGATTTCTTCGTTCCATCCATCCACCCAAACCTTGGCCTTCCTCTTGTACTTCTCCCATCAACTCTTGCATTCATCACCTTCTTTAGCAGACAGCCATTTTCCATTCTCTCAACATGGCCAAACCACCTTAACACATTCATATTCACTCTAGCTGTTAACTCATTTCTTACACCCGTTCTCACCATCACTACTTCGTTCCTAACCCTATCTACTCGAGATACACCAGCCATACTCCTTAGACACTTCATCTCAAACACATTCAATTTCTGTCTCTCGATCACTTTCATTCCCCACAACTCTGATCCATACATCATAGTCGGTACAATCACTTTCTCATACAGAACTCTCTTTACATTCATGCCCAACTCTCTATTATTTACTACTCCCTTAACTGGCCCCCACACTTTGCATCCTTCATTCACTCTCTGACGTACATCTGCTTCCACTCTACCATTTGCTGCAACAACAGGCCCCAACTTCCTCCTCTCACACACCCTTCCAAATTCTGTCACTAATCGGCCAAGCTTCTCTTCCGCATCTGCAACCAATACAGTATCATCCACAAACAACAACTGATTTACCTCCCATTCATGGTCATTCTCGTATACCAGTTTAATCCTCATCCAAGCATTCGAGCATTCACCTCTCTCCCACTCCATCAACATACAAGTTAAACAACCATGGCGACATCAAACATCCCCTCATTTCCTATCCTAACACATGCTTTACTACCTTTGTAGAAACTTTTCATTGCTTGCAACAACCTTCCACTATCTCCATATAACCTTATCACATTCCACATTGCTTCCTAATCAACTCTATCATACGCTTTCTCCAGATCCATAAACGCGACATACATCTCCTTACATTTTGCTAAATATTTCTCGTATATCTGCCTAACTGTAAAAATCTGATTCATACAGCCTCTACCTCTTCTAAAACCACCCTGTACTTCTAAGATTGCATTCTCTTTTTTATCCATAATCCTATTAATCAGTACTCTACCATACACTTTTCCAACTACACTCAACAAAC
>NC_090725.1:42720930-42728430 GCF_036898095.1 Palaemon carinicauda | reverse complement strand
ATTTTTTATTTAAGAAATATTTATTTCAATATTATTACTGTTCGTAAAATATTTTATTTTTGCTTGTTTCCTCTCCTCACTAAGCTATTTTCACCGTTGGAGCCCCTGGGCTTGTAGAATTCGGCTTTTCCAACTAGGGTTGTAGCCTAGCAAGTAATAATAATAATAATAATCAGTCCTTCTCCATCATGAGGCTCAATACTACACAGTATTCAGGAAGTTTTATTCCAGCTGTGACTAAGTTGTGGAATAATTTTCCTAATCGTGTAGTTGGATCAGCAGAACTTCAAAAGTTCAAACTCTAAGCAAATGTTTTTATGTTGAACAGGCTTACATGAGTCCTTTAATAGTTTATATATCAAATATCTGTTTTTATGTTGTTAATGTCTTAAAAATATTTTATTTTAATTTTCATTCCTCTTATATTGTGTGTTTATTTCCTTATTTTATATCCTCACTGCGCCATTTTTCCTTGTTGGAGCTCTTTGGCATATAGCATCTTGCTTTTCTAACAAGTTTTGTAGCTAAGCTAGTAATAATATATATATATATATATATATATATATATATATATATATATATACAGTATATAAAAATACCTGTATACATATATATATATATATATATATATATATATATATATATATATATATACAGTATACATAAATACCAGTATACATACATATATATATATATATTGTATATATATATATATATATATATATATATATATATATATGTATGTATATATATATACAGTAAATATGCATATATATGTGTATATATATATGTATTTATATATATACATATATATACAGTATATATATATATACATATATACAGTATATATATACTTATATATGTATATATATATATTATATATATATATGTATGTATTTATATATATTTATATATATACACAGTATATATATATATATATATATATATAGTATATATATATATATATATATATATACATATATATATATATATATATATATATAGAGAGAGAGAGAGAGAGAGAGAGAGAGAGAGAGAGAGAGAGAGAGAGAGAGAGAGAGAGAGAGAGAGAGAGAGACATGAATTTTTACCTCACATTGTGACCGAATCCTACTCTCTTCAAATGAAAGGCAAGGTTGTTATTGATCATACCAGCAAAGGCACACAGTAAGTCGTAACCTAGGTGTTAAATGTAAACAAAGATTTTCTTAGAGATCACTGTCTTATATGCCAGCTATATTTACCCAAATTTGCAACCCACCAGATGGCTTTGGTTTCGAATGACCTCTTTTGAGTCTATATAATAGAAAATGAACCTAATATGCTCAACAGAACGAGATTGAATAAAAGCAAAGAAAAAAAAAGGTTTGCAAAAACGAAAAGAAACGTATTCAACAGAAAAGTGGTATAAAAGATAAACTCTGGAAAATTATTTGAAAGGATTTTCATCACCAATTCAATTAATATCTGAAAATCTTTTGAGCTGGAAATCTGTTGATATTTCATCGAGTAAATGCATGTTGTGTTTAATTCAATTGCGTACTAGAATAATTAAACTATGACCTAGTTTCGCCTTTTATGAAACAGATCATGAAAGGATTTATTTGTATGGCTATGTTACAGAAAAACTTCATAAAATCAACGCTTACTTGAAGACATTACTTACCTATTTTTTCTCGTATGTACTTCTCATTGTTACTTTTCGAGTAAGTTTATTTATTTCCTAATCCGCCAAGGATGCTATCGATCGATCCGGGTTATTTATTTCCCTGTAAGTCTATGGACAGGATTACGTCAAAACCACTTGACGGATTTTGGTGAAATTTTCACCGAAGATAGACCTTAGGTCATATACGACCGATTGAATTTTGGAGCTGATCCGGATCTGGATCCAGATTTTAGATCCAGATTTGCATTTTTCACTATTTTGAAGAATACGTCAAAACAAACTGACGGATTTTGAACAATTCTCCCCCATAGATAGATCTTAGATAATGAACGACTCCTTCAACTTACTGCGGTCAGAAATCTCTGATTGCTTCTGTTTATCAATTTATTCATTTTTCTGTATGTTTGTGAAGAGGATTACGTCAATACTATTCAACAGATTTTGACGAAATTTTCATGGTACGTAGATCTTAGGTCATGAAAGACCCCATTAAATTTTTGAGATGATCCGGATCCGGGTACGGATTCTAGATCATTATTAGCCTTTTTCACAATATTAAAGATTGCATTAAAACAAATTGACGGATGTTGACGATATATCCACTACAAATAGAGCTTAAGCCATGCATGACTCCATTAACTTTTGGAGATGATCCTGTACAGATCCGGATTTTTTATTTATTTATCCGTGTACCATTGGACAGGATTACGTCAAAACTATTCAACCGATTTTGACGAAATTCTCTTCACCGATAGATCTTAGGTCACGGACGATCACAGTAAAATTTGGAGATGATTCGGATCCGGATTCCAAATTTGAATTTGCATTTTCACAATTATAAAGATTATATCAAAACACATTGACTTCTGACGAAATGTTCCCCACAGATAGATCTTAGGTAATGGATGAAACCCATTAATTCTAGAGATGATCCACATCAGGATTTACTTATTAAAGATAATGTCAGAATAAATCTACAATTTTTGACGAAATTTCCGCCACAGATAGATCTAAGGCCATGGACGACTTCATTAACCTTTGGAGGAGGTCAACAATTCCTGATAGCTATTATTATTATTATTATTATTATTATTATTATTATTATTATTATTATTATTATTATTATTATTATTATTATTATTATTATATTTCGGGAGTAGACCTTCTTTTAAACACACTTTATTGAAAGTGCTTGCTGCCTAAGGTTCGTTATTATGTAATGATTTTTTTTATGGTGCTTATCTTTTTCTCTTCAATGCTATAAACCGTCACTAACTGGGAAAGGGGAAGGTATTGGAGGCCCTATCATTCACAATTCTTCTTAAATTTGCCCTCACTAACTGGGAAAGGGGAAGGTATTGGAGGCCCTATCATTCACAATTCTTCTTAAATTTGCCCTCACTAACTGGGAAAGGGGAAGGTATTGGAGGCCCTATCATTCACAATTCTTCTTAAATTTGCCCTCACTAACTGGGAAAGGGGAAGGTATTGGAGGCCCTATCATTCACAATTCTTCTTAAATTTGCCCTCACTAACTGGGAAAGGGGAAGGTATTGGAGGCCCTATCATTCACAATTCTTCTTAAATTTGCAAGTACACGTTATAAAGATACAGATATTAGGTACAAAGTATGTCTTTTTCGTAAAAAAACATTCTCACAATGGCTGTATGCACTAAGTAATGTGATCTTTATGTGGAAAAAATCAAAATTTGTAGATTTAGGTAGAACAAATCCTTCAACTCGACCGGTTTCGGACAGGGAGAATATTTTCTGCTCATTATCAAGAGTAAACTGTAACAGAGGATGTTTCAACTAGCAATAATCACACCTCGGTTAGCCCTCATTAGTTATACAGTATATTGCCACTGCACAAGATGAGTTTATGAGAGCTTATATACGGCGTCCTGTTTTGACATTCCCTCCTTATTGGTTATCGACCACCCGGGGGAGAATATGATAATTCCTGGGTGGTGGTTGCCTCCGGCTAGCCAGCATGCTTGGTGGGATTATGGCATCAGATTCCCGCTTGAGATAATCCATATTTCGCCCTCAGGCAGTGTAGTCCTATTATAGTCGTGATTGTCTGACCTACTGTTGGCGATGGACCTTATACACGTCGGCAATAAGGCCCCTTCTTCCGTGGTGCTGAGGACAGGTCTTTCTGCTATATGAAAAGGGCTCTCATTATCCTAAGGTGCCAGCTGCCATGGGCACAGCCAATGATGGTAACATTCTTTACTATATGCTCCCTTGCGATGTTGTAGTCATGCGTTTGGAGACAATGCATTTTTATTGCACCCTGTTGCATGTGGAAAGATAATCTTTTAGATAGCTGTACCATCGTCATCATGATGTAGGTGCCAGGACATCCCTGTATGGGGCATTTATATTAGTTTACTACATTGGTCATCTTTAAATCATATAGCATGGCATAGGCATGATTGTTTTTCATGATTAAGTCTCGCTTTTCCGCCGATTGGTAGTAAATTGTGAGGCTGATTTTAGTGTCTTCTGCTGTGGGAAAAACGTTGTTTTCATTGTATTTCGCATGGTCTTTTCGTCTTCTTGGTAATTTGAGCTCAAAAGGCCTTTATAGTGAAGGTTTATTTTTGTGGAATATTGGCATTATCAGGGCGTTCGCTCCTGTACCATTTTCTCATTTCTTTCTCAATCTGCCAGTTAATGTCCTTATTTGCAAAGCCATTATTCACTAGAAATTTAGTAGTTTTGTCCAGTTCTTGATGGGTGCTTCTTCCCGAAGAAGAGTGAGAAAGGGCTCTTCAGGTGTTGAAGCTAGTATTAGTTGTCTCTACAAGGACGTCAAGGAAGGAGAGACGTCCTTGGAGGTTGTGCTTGAGGATGAACCTGAGGGAGCCGCATTCCTTGAAAGTGCATTGAAGTTTTTCTCTGTACTCCACATTGGCCATTTTTACGAAAGTATGGTCAATAGAGTGCACATAGAGGTCAGGTTTGCTGATATTTTGGAAAACTCTCTCCTTGACTAATCCCATATAAAAGTTAGCAAAGAGGATGCCTAAAGGGGACACAATGGCGACGTCATCCTTCTGAATATGTCTGTTGTCTTTTTGTGTGGTAAAATGGGGCAATCTTAGTGCATATTTCTAATAATGCCAGGAGAGAGGCCTCGCGGACGTTGAAGGGGGTTGGGGTGTAATAGAATCCCTATAAAGCCCGTTCCATTATCAAGTTTATTGTTTCACTAAGAAGAACGTTAGTAAATAGGAACTCGACATCCATGAAGGCAATAACTCCGTCACATGTAGAATTTTTCATTTCTGCCAGGAATTAGGCTATTGGTGTCACAATATTTATTGGGAATGTAAGATAGGTGTGAGAAGGGCGTTCAATCTCAAGCTGGTATGTAGGGGCAGGGCACTGGCTGATAATAGGCCGGAGAGCGTTATTTTCCTTGTGTGGTTTTACATTTCCGTATAAGTAGCCCAGCAAAAAATCACCTGAAAAAGGTGGCATATGAACGGCGTTAGTGGTGGCATTGATGGTTTACATAATCCGGTTTGCTTCCTTTTTTATATACTCAATGGGCTTTCGGGACAAGCGTTCAAATTTTGTTCTCCATTGGCACCATTCTAATCTCTAAAACTGTAAAGTTCAATCCTTTGGGACGTAATTAACGTCCTTATTACTACTTTCTTCAGCGGCTTATTATGAAATTTATGTTCGGTGATTAGCAATTTTTTTTGTTTCATTATTTATGTATATGATGATTTTATAAGATATGTAAAGTTATACATCAATAGAAGGCTTGGGCTCAAATATTTAAAAAGTTTTTAATTTTAAGTCCTCCAAAAGTAATAAAGCTGTAATTGAGATATTTCAGTAAAGTAAAGGTGTTCAAGAGGATTGTGTGCGCCGCGAGGTACAGCTGTAATGTAGTAGGGTTCTAAAACAGAGAGAGAGAGAGAGAGAGAGAGAGAGAGAGAGAGAGAGAGAGAGAGAGAGAGAGAGAGATGACACCCTTATACTTTGCTGATTTTGCTCATGAACCAGTCTGTTTTGTGGCACATCAGTAGATCCTCAAACAAGGAGGCAGCACGGAAGGACACACTCTGGTATATAATTGATACAAGTATGTTATGAATAAGTTATTATGTTTTAGCCCAGTCCCTGAAAAAGAAACTTTGTCTTATCAGATTTTATATAATTTAGAAATTCATGTCACAACCTGCTATTTATTCAGTGTTCCATACACACTTCCAGGAGTAGTACTCTCATTGTAAAGGTACAATGCTGGGTTCAATGTAGGCTACTATCTTTGTTGTACAAAATGCCATGTACAATGTTTGAAAATTCTCAAAACAAACCGGGAACTTCGTTTTTATTATTGGTTGTTTATTTTTGTCGCTTTTTTATTGAATTGCTTAAGACATGTTTATTTCATCATGAGTACCTTAACACAACTGTGTCGTGTTATAAAATAATCTTAACTTGTTTTTTTACAAAAAATATATAAAAAAGTCACCTGGTATAATACTTACATATGCACTTTCAATTAGCACAAATACTCATCACTTCACTGTTAGAGGATATTCATGAACTATTTGAAGTTTTATGTCAGGATGCCAGCAAACCACAAATCAACCAATTAATGAATTGCTGTCACCAAGCGTTTGTTTATGTGGCATAAAAGCAAATGCTATTTAGGAAATTTCTCACTATGAAGTTGCTAGGAGACGAGACTCGCTTCAAGTCAAGTTTGAAGAAATAAAGTTTCCTGACAACACCAATATCCTCTTCTCCGGAATCCCGAAAAAAAAAGATGTAAAAATTAACCAATTTCCCGTATCTGGCCTCCAATGTCAAGGGGCGCTTTTTAATTAAACTAAACCACAAACTTCATGATTGATACATATATTCAATATTTATTACCAGCTTAATATGACCTAATATATCTATCTGTCTATCTATCTATCTGTCTATCTATATATATTTATATAAATAAATAAATAAATATATATATATATATATATATATATATATATATATATATATATATATATATATATATATACATATATGTGTGTGTGTATATATATATATATATATATATATATATATATATATATATATATATATATATATACATATATATTATTTTTAATCAATTATGCAAAATTCACTTAATGTAGCGATAATGAACAGTGCTTTATAAATCTTTAAATAAGTTCCAATTTCCACAAATTAGATACTGATGCCTTTTCATAACTTATGCAAAAGTCACTCTCCTATGATATGGAAATATATAGACTTTCTTTGAAAGATTTATTTCCTAAAGAAACAATCATTCAAAATTTTATAATTGACTACAATGGTCCGACTTTTTATGTTTATATGAAATAAATGTGTTTTCTTCTTTGGTTGCTTTCTCACGTCTTTAAGACGAAGAAGGGACTTTTAGATCTCAAGACGCCTATCTTTTCATTGGGAAGATACCTGACCCTCTGAAAAATGGTTTTAGTCCGGCAATTATTTTAAATCTAATAGTGTTGGGTCAATAAGGATTGAGGGACAATGGCAGAGTCCTGAATGTTTTCGTTTAGATAAAGAGATTCGTGCTAAAGAAACTAACGCTATATGTCTGATAGCAGTGAAACTTAATACAAACACTTTACTGGTGACATCAGAGAAGAACAATTAATGAGGAGTTATTAGCATTCTTTCTCCGGTTGTATTTGTGTTGGGAAGTGAATAGTTATCTATATAATAGGAAAGTTGATTTAATTATGTGTTTTACAACATGCCCCTATCGCTATTATCAATATTATTGTTGTAATTGCCATTATCATTATTG
>NC_090725.1:42708430-42715930 GCF_036898095.1 Palaemon carinicauda | reverse complement strand
TCAAAAGTATATTTACATAAGGGTTTAGGATAGTGCTAAATAATAGGATTTTTCTTTTAGCCTAATTAGCTCCCTTTTCGTTATCACACAGTAATTTAGTCAAAAATTAGCATATCATCTCGTATTCCGTTTTTCTTGACATCTTTCATTGTATAAGGAGACATATAATCATATCTCTCTCTCTCTCTCTCTCTCTCTCTCTCTCTCTCTCTCTCTCTCTCTCTCTCTCTCTCTCTCTCTCTCTATATATATATATATATATATATATCTATATATATATATATCTATATATATATATATATATATATATATATATATATATGTGTGTGTGTGTGTGTGTGTGTGTGTGTATGTGTGTGTATTTGTATATCTAGACATATCTATATCTATATCTATCTATCTATCTATCTATCTATATATATATATATATATATATATATATATATATATATATATATATATATATATATATTTACATATATACATACATATATATATGTGTGTATATATACATATATATGTATATATATATATATATATATATATATATATATATATATATATACATATATATATATATATATATATATATATATGCATATATGCGTATATATATATATATATATATATATATATATATATATATATATATATATATGTAAATGGATATATATATATATATATATATATATATATATATATATATCCATATATATATATATATATATATTTATATATATGTATATATATATATATATATATATATATATATATATATATTATATATATATATGTATATATGTATATATATATAAACATTTATATATACATATATATATATATATATATATATATATATATATATATATATATATATATATATATATATATATATATATATGTATATATATATATATATATATACACGTGTGTCTGTATATTTGTGTGTGTTTACATTTGTATATGTATGCATATACTCTTCCTGAGTTAAGATACCTTAACTTGAAGGGGTTTGTGTAATACCATGATCAGCAAAGCTGTATCAGTCAGGGCCACCCATACTAGGCTGGTTTGATGTGAACGTTCAGACGAAAATCTCCCACCATCATTAATCTACACTGACCTCCTGCGGTGATGAAATTAGGCCAAACCACAGACATGAATTGACCAGTTTGAAGCCTTTGTCCTGCAGTGGTCAAGAAACTGCATTTGTTGATGTTGTTATTTCATATATGCATATAATTAGATTTTTATCATATTATACACACACACGCATCTATATATATATATATATATATATATATATATATATATATATATATATATATATATATATATATATATATATATATATATATATATATATACACACATATATATATATATATATATATATATATATATGTATATATATGTAAATATATACATATACATATATATGTATATGTATATATACTGTATATATATATACATATATATATGTATATATATATATATATATATATATATATATATATATATATATATATATATATATATATATGCACTGCAAATTCCTGTCCTATAACAGAGAACATTTGCCTTACATCAAAAGGAAAGATACCCGAGAAAGGAACATAACCAACAGCAAAGATCTAAAAACTCCAAAAAATATAAAATGGAAGAGGAGAATAAAACAAAAAACCTAAAAATTTTTCCTGCATGGCTAAGAATTCCTAGATCTATAGATATCAAAAATCAAAGAAAGTATTTTTTCATGCGACGAAGTCATAAAATTCAAATAAACTTTAAGCTCATAGATAGGAAAAAGTTTTCTCTGCCGTTTGAGCTCAAAATTGCATAGACTTGACTCGCTTCCAAAAAGTTTGAAATATTATAGGCTATCGGATATAGCAAGTGGAAACCAGTTTGTAGACATTTTCTTTGTTTGTTGGGAAAATAGAGTCTAGTTATTTAACGAGGGAGATACAGTCGGTACTTTTTGAGGAAAGAGAATTGGATAATTTTTTTTGGTACGTACTGTATACATATTGTATGACCAACTAGTTATTCCTATCTATAGAACACACAATACCTACACAAAAATAATGACACACAAAAGGGAACGACTTCCTAGACTGACTGATCAGGGATCTCTCTCTCTCTCTCTCTCTCTCTCTCTCTCTCTCTCTCTCTCTCTCTCTCTCTCTCTCTCAGCGGGAAGAGGTTACCTATTTCTTGTTGTATTAAACATAAATTGAAAGTTACATTATCTTGTATAAAAATAAATGTAATCATATGAAATAAATGTCTGAATATGATTATATATACCATTTTCCAATTATTTGATGAAAGAACTGTATGAGAGTTTTGCATTTTATTTCGTAAAGAATGTAACTATCCGTAATTATACTATTCCCATCATCATCATCTCCTACGCTTTTTGACGCAGAGGGCCTCGGTTAGATTTCGCCTTTTGTCTCTATCTTGAGCTTTCAATTCAATACTTCTCCAATCATCATCTCCTACTTCTCGCTTCTTATTCCTTAGCCATGTAGGCCTGTGTCTTCCAACTCTTCTTATACTACTCTATATATATCTCATTTTCTATTTCCCAATATTGTCTTTTTTAGATATGTAAAAATTTTACGTCAATAGAAAACAGTAAAGATTTTATTTTGTATATATGTTGTTCCTGGACTAGTTTTAAGATTGAAAAATCTATCATCAATGGTAGAAGGAATGGGCAAGGTTTCAGCTTCCTTTCCACAAAAGCTAATAACCAAGAAGGAAAGGGGTGGAGTGGGGTTGGGGGGGGGGGGGGTGTTCAAGGCAATGTCCTCCAATACATTCAGCATGCAGACCTATAGTGCAACAACACACTATCTCTTGTTTACAATGACGTCAAGGCTGTGGAATAGGAGAAAATATATCAGGTTCTGAGCTGGTCAAGACCTTCTTACATCATACACTTTTAAACTTTACCCCCATTGAAAAAAAATTCTATGATAATAAATTTCAGTAAATCTGAATTTATTCTTCCAAGGTCACTGTGAGTCGTGTTCAATATTAGGTTGTGTAAGGTTGCTTTATTCTTCTTTGTTGTATTTTAACGTTTTATCCGAATTTGGAGATTTTTATTGACTTATACTTTTTATAAGTAGTTTTGTTTGTCATATTTGTTGATAATATGATTTGATTATCTTTTTGTAATTTTATATACATTCGTTTTTTCCATAAACGTTTTAAAATTAATCTACGACAAAGCGAAAGAGATAGTAAAGAATGAAATATCAATATTTTTTTTCAGTTTTTAAATCAATATAACATAAACGGTGTCATATATGAATGTTTGTGTCTTTGAGGTTTACACATACAGTAGATTAGATTAAATCATGACATTAAAATTTTAGTTCTTTCATATACACTCGTTTTATAATGTATTAATAAACCATTAGAACCTTTAATACAGTACACTTCATTCCATATCTTCACATCTTGACAAAGCAATTTGTTTCATCGTTTACGTAATAACCACTCAAATTCATTAGATGAACATATGCCAACTCCATTTGTTATTATTATTATTATGATGATTATTATTATTATTATTATTATTATTATTATTATTATTATTATTATTATTATTATTATTATTATTATTATTATTATTATAAAATATTTTATCAGAAGAGTACTTTTAGGACTACCTTAAATGAGAGAAGTTGAATACGAGAAGAAACAAAGTTATGGAAAAAATAGAAAATGTTTCAGTCAAAATCTGGAGTGAGCCAACTGAATGTAGTATCTGAGAAGAAAGAGAAGGAGGAAGAATGATAAATTGAAGTTTCGAACCAATATAAACAAAAAGATTCGTGCTTAAAAGTATTCAGTCTACAGAATCTTGAATCATTATATAATTGAATTTAATGTCGCGAACACAAATTGTGTAAGTTTTTTTTTTTCAATCTATTTCCTTCCTTGCTATTTTCAAATCTAGGAAAAACACATTATAAGTCAGAAACTTACTGTTATGCTATGTGTAATACATTTATCAAAAATATTAATCTTATCTTAACAAGGTTTTAAAATCCTAAAGTTACCTACTTAATAAATCCAAGCAAAAATGTATGCATTTCACGAAAAATATAAAGGAACCTATTTTGAGAATCATCGATTTTTATCAAAACATAAGTCAACAGACATAAGCTGCTTTATAGAAAAAAAAATTGAAATTGAGAGACCAAAGGCATTCATCAAATATTCCTTTATTGACTAAATTTTAGTAATATTCTATTAAACATTTATTGTGTGAGTTGCTAAGTACTGTAAATCCAATTGACACATTTTATTACAGCCAATTCTCTACTTCACATTATATTCTGTCTGACTTTGGTTAGTTCTCTATTCATTAAAACCATGTTTCAGTTATCCTATTGAATATTAGCTTAAATATTAATTGCCTTTCAGCACACACACACACACACACACACACACACACACACACACACACACACACACATATATATATATATATATATATATATATATGTGTGTGTGTGTGTGTATGTATATACATATATATACTATATATATAAAGTATATATGATTTATAATATATATGAATGCATATACATATGTACCTCTATATGAACACACGCACACACACACACACACACACATATATATATATATATATATGTATATATATTTATATACATATATATATATATATATACATACATATATATATATATATATATATATATATATATATATATATATATATATATATATATATATATATATGTATAGCATATATTTCCAACAGGATTTGCCAAAAAAATCCTAATATAAGTAAAAAAAAATCTGAGACAATTTGTGATGATTCATCGATTTTTTGAACATTTTGGAGCTTAATCTTTCGCTCTAGAATAATCCTGGATTTAAACGAAAAGGTTTTAATGGATTTGTAATGCCAAAGCATCCTAAAACATTTTCTGTAATATTTTTACTTTTTCTTCTTAGTGTCTTTATTTTCCCTCCAAGTTGGTATAAAAGGTTTACTTGAGTACTGGAGAATACTAGGAAAACATACCAAGACGAGTACAAAATAATATCTTTTCAATTGCCAAAATGAATATATCACGTTTAATAATATCTTAACTTTTTAGATGGGTCATAATTTTACACTGGAGAATTTAATATATAGAATTATTATAAAGATATGTATTGTAAAAAGACATAAGGATATATTATAGTATAATGAAATCACGGTATACAAAACCTTAAGAAAAAATAGTCGTTAATGGTATAATGAATCAAAATATTTTGAATAGTAAACAAACGACTGAAAATTTACCTAGATCTACAATGAGAATTATTTCCAAGTATAGGGAAGATAAAACACTTTAGAGAAAATGCCACGGTAAAAATTTCCCTATGTGTTGATAGAATGATATTGATGCAGTGTTTATGGACAAAACTACGTCAGAATAAGCCCTAGTACTGACTAATTAGAAGTGCTTTTAGATATGATTCCAAGATGAAAATGATGAACTTGAAATGGAAAGGAAAAAAAAGAGTTGGAAATATATTACACCATTGAATATACAGTTAGGTGTAAATGATTATTGTGCATATACCGATAAACATATTATTGACTCAGTGGTCTTAGTACATATTTCTACGTCCAGGTCTTAAAATATGCTGATATTTCTTTTCTATATATTCTATTATTATCCATTTCTCATTAGACTCGCCCATCATTAATATATTAAAAGCATAAAGCCAATCCTTCCTTTCTGAATGAACATCAAAGCAAGTTAAGATCAGGTTTACCTCCGGCTGTCGTTTCTTCATAATTACTATCATTAACTTGTTGTTTTATCTGTCTCAGACTGGCATATTACTCTATACGAGCTGAGAGCATTTAACTCCTGAGGACAATTTAAAAGAAATCGAACCATAATAATCATCTAATGGATTGATTTTATGACAGTACTGTAAACTCTAAGACAGAAACGATAAAACTACCTAAATATTGATAGAATTGATCTTCTAACAAATCTAGGCATACAAAAATGGAAGAGAGGGATTGCTGATTTCCTCTTTAAACGAATTTTAGTGTTCGAAAACCATTTTCCATTTCGTTATGGTAATTCCAACGCTCAATATTGAATTATTCCACGTGGAATAACCAACAGTATTGATCGTAAAGTCAATTTTCCTGATGAACTGAACGAATGAGCTTGCTCGTTCAAGGACAAATATAATATCTTCGTTCCTGTAGGTGCTGCATAAATAAACCTTTCGAAGCTGATTTACATATTCTCCTGAAAATGACGCTGACTCATAACTCAGCGAGGTTTATAGCCTGTTTTGCATTTAGGAGAAGAGCACAAAATTATCGTGTATATTTATAATTGGAGTTCTTTACTGTTGCAAACTTATCCTTAGAGCGATCATGTAGAAAAAGCAAGATGTATATTACTAGCCGGACTATCATTTTACTGGGTATTTATCATCTTGAAAAATGGACTTCTTGAATTCAAGATTTTATGTAGTTGAGGGTACATTTGGGCACACTATTCTATCTTATTTCTTTCCCTCTGAATTTTTCTAAGTTGTTATAGTTTAAATATGAAAGATCTAATTTAATGTTGTTACTAATCTGAAAATGTTTTATTATTATTGGTACTTCTCTTGTAATTTATTTATTCTTTTTTTTTTCCTCAGTGGACTATATTTCCCTGTTGAAGGCCTTGGGCTTATAATAATGATAATAATAATAATAATAATAATGATAATAATAATAATAATAATAATAATAATAATAATAATAATAAAAAAATAGTAATAATAATATTTCTCTCTTTTTCAAATTCTATTTTGCCCGATTGTATAAGCAGATTTTCCATAACCTAGGTAGTAGGTTGGCCTGGGCACCAGCCGCCCGTTGAGATACTGCCGCTAGAGAGTTATGGGGTCCTTTGACTGGCCAGACGGTACTACATAGGTTACGGTTCTTTCCCTATGCCTACACAGACACCGAATAGTCTTGCCTATTCTTTAAAGATTCCCCTCTGTCTTCATACACCTGCCAACACTGTGATTACCAGAAAATTCTTCTTCACCAAAGGGGTTAACTACTGAACTGTAATTGTTCAGTGGCTACTTTCCTCTTGGTAAGGGTAGAAGAGACTCTTTAGCTATGGTAAGCAGCTCTTCTAGGAGAAGGACACTCCAAAATCAAACCATGGTTCTCTATTCTCGGGTAGTGCCATAGCCTCTATACCATGGTCTTACATTGCCTTGGGTTAGAGTTCTCTTGCTTGAGGGTACGCTCGGGCACACTTTTCTATCTAGTTTCTCTTCTTCTTGTTCTATTAAAGTTTTTATAGTTAAAATAGGAAATATTTATTTTAATATTGTTACTATTCCTAAAATATTTTATTTTTTCTTATTTCCTTTCCTCGCTGGGCTATTTTCCCTGTTGGGGCCCCTGGGCTTATAGCATCC
>NC_090725.1:42700930-42705930 GCF_036898095.1 Palaemon carinicauda | reverse complement strand
AAGATGGCCGCCAAAATTCAGAAAAATGCTGCTATACGAACGATTTTCATTGTACAGTTGCAATTTTGGAGTCTTTACCTATATTTTCAAGGATGTTCTAAACAATGAGAATAAAAATAAGTACAGGAGAACATTATTTTACCAGCAAATGCCCATTTAAATTCTGAAATAAGCTCTAAATGTTGTTGTTATCTGTCTCAATTCTTACAATTCTACAGTGACAACCATTTTGTTTGTCATACAATCATTTTGCTGGTGGTTGAAACATGTGAAAGAAGAGATTGAAGCGGAGTCATCAACAGACCTAAAGACATCCTGGGCTGCATACCATGCAGCCTGCTCCTTCCGACATCAGCTCATTGCTCCCACTGTTCTATGAGGAGGATAAGTCAAGTGCCATGATTGCCCATACTATGAAAGTTTTGAAGAATGCAGTAGATTTTCTGAATCCTGTTCAAATCCCTGTAGTTGCCTGTGATCAGCCACTGTAAGCTATTGCCAAACAACTCCAATGGTAATACCCCAACATTCACGGTGAGAACCAAGTTGTAGTGATGTTTGGTGGCTTACACATTGAGCTGGCCTTTCTCAAAGTTCTTGGAGACTGGCTGGAAGGAACTGGATGGACCAACACCCTTGTGCAGGCAAAGATAGCCTCACAAGGTACTGCAGATTCCTTCCCGAAGGCTGCACATATAATGAGAACGAGGCATGCCCACCAGGTCACCGCAGGGAGCTTGTACATTCTCATGGATAGAGCCTACATGTGTCACCAAACAGAAGACCACACCACAGATCCTCTAAGCTTTGAGCAATGGAAAATGCAGTCCCTATGTTTAACTTCTGGTCCATCACACTTGACCTAGAACTAGCTTTGATGGATTTCCTCCAATCATTGCGACAAGGCAACTTCAATCTGTACAAGGCTGCACTCAAAAAGCTGGCCCCGTGGTTCTTTGCACTTGACCACCCAAATTATGCTCGTTGAGTAGCAGTGCATATTAGAGATATGGCTTCCCTAGATTTGATGCATCCTGAGGTTGCTGCTGAATTCTCAGAAGGAAAGTTTGTTGTTCACAAAACACAACACTCATTTCCCGGCATCTCATTAGACCAAGTTCACGAACAGAACAACAAACAGATTAAAGGAGATGGTGGTGCTGTGGGCCTAACTGAAAACAGTGCACAACTCCAAAGATGGATGGTGGCTGGGTCAGAAGAGTCAAGAGTTGTGGATGAGTTTAAAACTGTGGTGGAAGGACTCCGGGGACAGGCGGAAAAGCATTCATACCAAAGACACCATGAAGCTCAACAGGGGGTACAGACAACACACAGAAAGCAAGTCAAATCCTTGTGTGATACATTAGAAGACATGGGAAATCCATTCATGGAAGATTCATCTGATCTTCTTGTATTAGGCACCCAGGATGTTGTAGACAAAGAGGTTATAGAAACCGTAAGGCATATCAAAAGGGTGGGAAATGAACAATAAGGTGATTTTGTGAAGGAATTGCTAGAAGACAGAACCAAAAGTTTGACAGACCCTATCAAAAGGAACAAATTTCCTCTAATCAGCAGCCAGCCTACCCGCAAAGTGTCAAAGGAGAAGTAACAAATTGCATCATTGAAACAAGACTGTTTTCTTTTCTCTAAACTGTATGTGTCTTGCCAAGTGAGAGATGGGGATATTGATGAGCTTTTCCGCCATGAGAATCAGTCCAGTCCACCATCATTGTCACAGGGTGGAAAACTTCAACATGGGACCAAAGCAGATCTTCTCCCATTCCTTACACATCATAGTACCGTAATCAAGGACAAGCCTGATTCTGATGCAGTTCTTCTACAGTAGATGGGGCTGCCATTGTTAATATGCTTAACCCAGGTGCATCAAGAACATTTCAAGAGTATGCTGACCAGGTATTTGTACCCCATGTAAAGCGTCAACTGGAGTCAGCAAGAAGAGTCAATATTATCTTTGATCAGTACTTCCACGACAGTCTGAAGGCGACTGCTAGGAGTCTCAGAGGAGAGGGGGACCACAGAAGAGTAAAGGCTAACACTCCTGTTCCTGGCAACTGGAAGGCTTTCTTGCTGTGTGATGCAAACAAAGCCGAGCTCTTCAGTTTTCTAGCGGATCAATGTACTACTGTCAGCTGTCCAGAAGGCAAGCAAATTATGTCCACAAAAGGAGAATTGGTCCTTTGCAACCCCCAGAGGGACAGTATTGATCAAATATCTCCGTGCTCCCATGAGGAAGAAGACACAAGGCTTCCTCTCCATGCAAAAGATGCTGTTCAACATGGTTGTGAGAGGATCATGATCGGAACTGTGGATACTAATGTAGTAGTGTTAGCTATAACATTGTGTCTTCCAATTCACGTAAGTGAACTGTGAATCAGCTGTGGGGTTGGGGATAACTTCAAATATATCCCTGTACACACCATAGCTGGTTCTCTAGGTCCAAAGTGTCGAGCTCTGCCTATGTTTCATGCCTTCAGCAAGTGTGACAACACATCCTCCTTTGCTGGTAAAGGGAAAAAATCTTCTTGGGAGACGTGGCAAATATGTGAAAGTGTAACTGAGGTGTTCGCAGACCTTGGGAATGTACCAACACTGGAGAGAACTGACCAGCATATGGCAAACCTTGAGCGATTTGTTGTTCTGCGTTATGACATCTGCCAGGAAGGGCAGGTCTATTGATCTCATACCACCAACTTCTGCTGCTCTCTACTAGCATGCCATAAGAGCATCTTATCAAGCGGGTCATGTTTGGGGCCAGTCACTTCTCCCCAATCCCATGTTACCTTCACCTGTTGAATGGGGTTGGATGAAAGGACCTGGGAATGCATGGGAACCCTATTGGTCAGATCTGCCTCAAGCATCAGTTTCCTGTATGAAATTCCTGAAATGTGGATGTGTCAAAGGCTGCAGAGGAAGATGCAAGTGTGTGAAAGCACAACTAGCATGTACGGCTCTGTGCAAATGTGGGGGGATTGTTGCCTGTGTGTGATTAGACTGTGTACTTAAATTAGTCATTTCAGTACTGTACTAGCGATTGATGGTTACAAGGATAAGACCTATTTTGGGATTAAGTTAATATAAAACTCTTCATATTGAGTTAATAAAACACTGTACTTATGTTTGACATTCAAATACATTCTTTACTTTATGTTAAATTACAGAACAAATATGATTACAGCCGGTTTAATATTTTTGTAGGCAATTTCTGTAACAAAAAGGTCATTTGCTTCTTAAATATTTGTCTTATGTGCCCACATTTGCTTTTAATGTTTAGAACATCCTTGAAAATATAGGTTTAGACTCCAAAATTGTGACTATACGATGAAAATACTTCAAATAGCAGCATTTTCCAGATTTTTGGCGGCCATCTTGAAAAAAAAAACGGCCATATTGGAAAGATATCAAATTGGTCTCTATCACATTTCAAAAGGTACATCTCAAGCTAACTTTGTGCAAAATGTGGTGCTTTTAACCAAATTTGAACGATTTTTACTGAAAACGGCTGGACTATTAGGACTTCTATGTTAAAGTTGGAAGGAGATTAGTTCACCAAACGTTCAGCGGGGTCCTCAAGACTCTAGAAGAGTTGGAAGGACTCAGACCTACATGGCTGAGGACTATGAAGCGCAAAGTAGGAGATAATGAATGGAGAAGTATTGAATTGAAAGCTAAAGCTAGACACGTCTGGCGAAATCTAACCGAGGCCCTTTGCGTCAATAGGCGTAGTAGTAGACAATGATGATGGAATTTAATTAAACTGCAAGTTAATGTCCAACAAATTAAGATTAGATTCAGCGTCTGAACACAGTATGTTCAAATGTTTAAAGCATAGTAAAAGGAAATAATTAAAACGTTTCTTCAGCATAGATCGATCACCAGGTAGCTTAAAAGAATGCTTGAATATGAAAATGTTTGTCTAATTGGAGTAAAAATAGACCAGATGTGCTTCTCAACCAAAAATCTTAATTAAATTTTATAAATTTAAAAAGGCGTTATCAATGAAAAGATCTGAATGTTAATGAACCACTTTCCTTGACTTACTTACTATAATACTTTGTTTTTTCTTAGGGGTCAACCTCATGCCTCATAATTTGCACCATACACTAACTCTAGCTGGATCTCTATTGAGAGATTCAGCAGTTACTGGTATAACTTTAGGGGATGAATTTGATGCAAATAGTAGCTTCAACTGACTTTATAATGTGAAAAGCAATGAGTAGTGTTCCCAACACGCAATTTTTTTAATACATATGCATGATATGTGGTTTGGCCTAGAAAACAAGCTTATTGTACAGTATATGGAGATAAGGCCACTCGGTTTGCATCAATTCCTTCTCAAGAATGTAGATCTATGGTCGCAAAACCCCTAAAAACACTACCCTATGGAAAATTCATGTTACATTCCTATAGTTACCATGGTGCCTATCAACAAATACTCTTTGCATTCTATTACTAAGAGAAGACCAACCTACTTCCATCTGTTTATTTTTAAAAACAAAGGTTTTATGATTAACACAGACAAAGCTAGCTTTAAAATCAAGTCCATTCCTACGAACTTCTTGACCACAATCAAGGGATCTCTATATATGGATTTCAATTATGTAAATACATTGATTGATTGACTAAAGAAAACCTATTTCATCAGCTATTTTCATCAACCAAAAATATTTATAAGTAAAGTTTCTAAATGCAAGACAATAGGGCTAGGCCATAATTGGGGATACAACTTGCACTATTTCATATATCCTTACGTTAATGATTTTTGACCAATGTGAACTTCAATGACTTTCTTTCCGTGTCATTAAAACCCGATTGAAGCAGTCGACTCAAGTCAAGTGCGACAGGTGCCTTTATTACTTGTCCCTGACATTCGAATCACTCCTTCCGTGCTGTTGCTAGCAGACGGTGCTTCTTGACTTCCTGTCACACCAAAATTCTACTGACTCATACCACTCCAGACTACTATATCAACCCTGAGC
>NC_090725.1:42693430-42695930 GCF_036898095.1 Palaemon carinicauda | reverse complement strand
CACTTCGCGAAAAAGATTGCAAGAGAGTCATATTGCCTGAGGGGGCAAAAGTTTTAATGTAACAGAGATGATGAGCCAAAAGCAAGTTATTCAACAATAGTGTGTATAGGAATTTACTTCCTGTTCTCTGTTGTTCATAAATATGTCTATAAGGGCTTACCTAATATATTGTATCAGTAGTGTATTCAACAATGGCAGACATTCTTCAAAATAGGTCCTTTCTAGAGCAAATGACGGCAGTGTAGGAGCTAAACCGTGTGAGATACAGATTGTCAAACAGCAAAAATGGATTTAGCACAAAAAACGCTCTCGAAAAGTATGTTCCCAAACTTTATACTAGTATTCCTCCAGTCTACAATCATCTACAGTTTTGCTTCATTTTTTTTTTCATAATAAAAACAGCATACCACTATCCTTTTCAATTAACTTTCATGAATGTTGATACTTTGCACCGATTGCACATCAGCTGTACATTCTTTGGTCTTTCTCATCACTCCAGGAATAAAATAGCTGAGCAGCCATGGACTCCTAACACCATTGAGTCAGACCCACTTTCACATTAAAACTCTTATTATCATGCATATACAGCATATTAAAAGACAGTTTTCACGATACACCATTAAAACTTTTCTCCCAAAGCATTCAATATCGAAACTACCCCATTTATTCTTCGTATCATGTGATTTATTTTATCTTTTAAGGTTCAAAATGTAATCATTTTCTTTACTTGATACTTGATATGAAACGACGTTAGTAAGCTCTAGAGCTTACTAATGTCGTTTCATATCAAGTATTATATCGACAATAATTCTCACCTGTTTATACTCTTACCTCTGTTTCCCTTTTGAAATACATTCCAAGGGGAAATTGAAATAAATGGAATATCACCTAACTTGGAATGACAGTAACACGATTTCTACAAATGCTTCTTTTTATTCACAGTATGTATGCTGGAAGAAATGCTGTGGACGGAAATGAAACTAGCAGATACCACTCTTATATAGCCTCAAGGATTCCGTTTTGGTCTGTTGACTTGGGGGAAGTCAAGAATGTTCACATGGTCAAAATTCTTCCACATTTGGGGTATTGTAACCAAATTGAGGTAAAGATCGCAGCCATTGTAATTTTATCTTTTTACATGTTTATATATATACAGTATATATATATATATATATATATATATATATATATATATATATATATATATATATATATATATATATATTCGTGTGTGTGCGTGTGTGTGTATTTGGAATGGTTCATGTAAAACATTCTAATTATATCCATGGGTGTTAACACCGACCCCCCCCCCTCGTTATTTCTGTTTATATATGTATAGTTCTATTCATATTTTCTAACAATTTTTTTATCAAGGATATCTTTTTGCATGAGGAAATTATTTGCATGTGTAAATAACCTAAGAAGAAATTATTTCTGTTACTTCCCTAACGCTTTATATAATATACTATTATTATTATTATTATTATTATTATTATTATTATTATTATTATTATTATTATTATTATTATTATTATTATTATTACAAGTTAAACAGTTAAACTACAACCCTAGTTGGAAAAGCAGGATGGTTTGATTTGGGGCTGAATTTATAAGAAAATTAGACATTATGTCAGTCTCCTCTAACTGGAAGGAAAGAAAACAATTCAGTAGTTATACACACGTAACCAAGAAGCCATTTAACTCCGAGGTTTTTAATTTTCAGATACGTGTTGGAATGAAGGCTATGACGGATGGAGGCCTCTCATCCAACGCCTTGTTTGCCAGATACGAAGGACCGTACTTAGAAAGTGAGACCTCTTACCTGTCCTGCCATTCATTTGGCGTGCCAGGAAGGTATCTCAGTATCCAAAGAGTTTTAGACTACTCTAGTTGGATGAGAGTCAAGGAGGTACTTGTGTACGCAAGTAAGAAGAATTAAGCTCGATTCACACATTCCCGATTATGGCTCCCGATGCTGAATTTTTGTTCCATCGTAAAGAAAATTGCCGATTTTCACCGAATATTTGCGATTGGAGGGCCCAGGCCGAAGATTGAAGTCACAGGCCGAAAATCTGGAACCATCGGGGACCACGCTACGACAAATGGCAGTTGCCCGCATCCCGCCATTCGTACCAACCTCACAATCGTGAATGTGTGAACCTAGTGTTAATCTTCGGAGCTTCCTTTACGAAATGAAGAGGGGACTGTACATTCTTTATTTTGAATTATGAACAAAGCTTGAACAAGTCCTGTCTATATGTCTTGATAGAAATTTTTTTTATTTGATAGCTAGCAAACAAAATCCTCTCTTGTAATTCAATTGAAGATATCTAAAACAACAATTTTACTTTTTCAAGCTGGGAGAAAAGAATTTGGTAATTATTTTCTTTTTTTATTATTATTAATGAAACAAAAGAACATTCAGTATACCAAAGACGAAAGTTATGGTGTAATTTACCACAAAAACACAATGATAACATTTTGGTATCAATTAATTTTG
>NC_090725.1:42683430-42688430 GCF_036898095.1 Palaemon carinicauda | reverse complement strand
TTGTGGACTGCCTTTTTATATATTTTTTAGATTTTCCCGTATGATTAATTTTTTATATTCTAATAAGAACCTAAACTAAAATATCAGAAGGACCCCAATAAACTGGTTTAATATAAAGGAAGAACAGCCTCCACTTAAAAAAAAAAATGAAATAAAAACACATCTATCTTCATCACTAAGTTAAAATGAGCCGTGAACATAAAGATGACGAGGGCATGATTCATAAAAAAATCCAAATGAGCATCTGGAAGAGAAATACATATAACATGCGGAAGGATAAGGAATGAAAACAAAGTTCAGGTGGATCTTAATTTCTGTAATTCTATTATGTATTCATGCTTCAGATATCTATGGGAGTTTTCAGATAGGGAAGAAGATAATTCAAATATTGAATAAATACTTGTAAATAGGGAAAAATTTAAACAATAACGATAATATAAAAAAATAATAACAGTATTCGTAATATAAATTATAATAAAACAAACACCAATACTAGCTATGATATCAAGAATAATAACACTAAAAGCATACTACATCAATAACAGGTCATTCTAGATCCACGATATTCATTTGTGAATAAAGGAACAATATTTTTATATAAAGAAACGTAAATTTAATGTAAGTTAACTCTGCTTAATTATAACTTTACATGTAACAAGCCTCCTTTTTATTGACATTATTTTAGTTGGTATAATATCTACCTTTAAGTAATTTTTGTCTTTAATCAAAATCTTCACTATCCCTAAGTGTCTTTCAAGATAATGCCATTGGACAATTTGTTTTTATAAATGTTGATATAAAGTATATGTTTCTTTATGATAATGAGAATAAAAAATGTATTAACAATAGTTAAGTATGGAGAGAATTATTGATTTATTTATTCTTTTTTCTTTACGGTTAAAAGAAAATACAAAACTGAGGTAAAAGAATTCAGTTTCTAAAGAAACATTCAGGTCGACCAAAAGTTTGTGATTAGTTAAAGTTTCAATACTTCTTTTAACCTTTTTTCTTATGCAATGCTTCGAGCAAGTATATTTGTTCATTATCAAGCTTGTAGTAGACTGAAGGATGTATCATATGGCCTTCTTTTACAGACAAAAATGGCTAATCCTCTCGGCCTTCTGAACTATTGTTCGGGGAAATTACGTTGTCTGACATTTAAATGGTTAAGCCATTGAGTACAATTCTTGAAATAAGTAGCTGATATTACGCATGATACATAGTCTCGAATTAAGTCCTGGTTTTATCAAGGTACTTCTTCCTGATTGGTCGATTTGCTCACCCAGTCATGTTATTGCTGTTACTCAGCCATTGGTTTAAAAGATTTAAGGTTTAAAGGTTACTCATGAATAGCAGAGACAAGGGGCAGTGACAATACCCTAGCTAGCAGGACGAAAACCTTGAGACTGACCATATATGCATATAATCAACGACCAAGTCTCCTCTCTACACAATGTAGGACCATGGAGGGCCAGACAATGGTTACTGATGACTCAGAAAGCAGACCAATAGGCTCCCCCAAACACCCCATCCCTAGCTCACGAGGAGGCAAGAAACTATCGAACTTGAGGAGGACTGAAACTTCAATCCGGCGAATGCTAAGTAGGGACATTTCCAATAGGCGACCATAAGCAAGGTAAACATTTAATGGGTAGTTTTAGTCCGGTTTCGTCTGATAGATGATATATTTAACGTCTTTAAAACCCTTTGGCATTGGTTGTTGGATAAGGCTTGATGATATATATCAGCCGTGGATGTGCTAAGATTGTTCCTTGATAGTGTCCTGCTGTATTATTGTTATTATTACTACTAGCTAAGCTATAACCCTAGTCTGTATAATACCAAGAGCTCTAGCAGGGAAAAATACCCCTGCGAGGAAAGGAAATAAAGCAATAAATAAACTAAAAGAGAAGTAATAAACAATCAAATTAAAATATTTTAAGAACAGTAACAATATTAAATGAGATTATCATATACAGAATATAGAAACTTATAAAAAAAGAGAAATATAAATAAAATATAATAATGCAAGACAGTGAAAGGCTATGGTACAGATATTAGGGAACTACCCAAGACTAAAGAACGATGGTTTGATTTTGAAGTGTCCTTCTTCTAGAAGAGAAGCTTACCATAACTAAACAGTTTTTTCTACCCTCAATAAAAGGAGAGCAGCCACTGAACAATTAGATTGCAGTAGTCGGCCCCTTGAACGAAGAAGAATTGTTTTGGTAATCTTAGTGTTGTATGGAGTATGTGGCCACAGGATAATGTGGGAAGAATAGCCCAGATTATTCGGTGTATGTGCAGGCAAAGACAACATGAATCATAACCAGAAAGAAGGCACCAATGTACTACTAACTGGCCAGTCAAAGGACCCAATAACTCTCTGGTAGTAGTATCTAAACGGATAGCTGGTGCCCTGGACAACCTAGTACCAGACGTTGAAGAATACAGCTGGACAAGGATCCAGAGTTGGTCATAGGTTTCCCTGGCACACTTCGCTCTTGGGAAGTGTATCCTGTCGCACTCCTACTGCACAGGTAGTTCCTGTGGGTAGTCCCAAGCGCCACCTCTGCCATCTATCCCTACACTATTTGCTTGACAACAGATTTGCTTGATTCATTGTTATATCGACCTTTGGAGTGTTATTTATGAGAATATGTAGTAGCTACTGTCCTACATATATATATATATATATATATATATATATATATATATATATATATATATATATATATATATATATAGGTATTATAAGGTAACTGTTTATGTATGAATCGTAAAGCTTTCTTAATTATAGTTTAACTGAATAAAAAATAAAAAATACCATAAAGACGATGCTACTACTATAGGACGGTGGGAATGTCGGTATATATATATATATATATATATATATATATATATATATATATATATATATATATATATATATATATATATATATATATATATGCAGAAGAACCACAGGGAAAATGAAAATACAGAATATACACTTGAGTCCTGACTAGTTTCGTGATACTTCCTCAGAGGACTGATTTATTGAGAGAGGTTTCTTACATTTTATAGGGAAAGCAAAAGTACGAACATACATATAGAGATTTAGAGAACAATGACACTCCCTTACCCGCTACCTGGGTTTGACTCAGGTGTGCGTAGGAGGAGTCCGAAAGCTCGTTAGACACCTGCTAAAAAGGGTCATTTCTAGTGGCGGGTATATTCTTGTTTTCTTCTTATTTTACTTTCATTACAGTTATTTATATGTCAATGCGGTAGCCTTATCTATATAAATACATAAGCAAAACATACACAAAAATACAAATATATATACATATTTATATATACACACATATACACATACATATACATATATATATATATATATATATATACATATATACATATATATATATATATATACATACATATACATATATATATACACATACACACATATACATATACATACATACACACATACATATACATATACATACACACATACATATACATATACATACACATACACATATACATATATATACATACATACAGATACAAATACATATACATATACATAAATACTTACACATACACATACATATACATACACATACACATATACATATATATACACACACATATATACATGTATACATATATACACATACATACCTATGCATATATACATTCATATGTATACAACATTAATATCATAAACATATAATCATGTATATATCAATACTTATATCTAGCATAACACTATATAGTGCCAATATACTTATGCATACTATATAAAATAATTGTTTCCTTTAATGAATGGTAGCTTAGGTCTAAATATTAATTTCACACCGACGTTAATTATTCACAATACATTCAATTCTACATTAAGTGGTTAATGTTTTTTTATATAGTTTACAAATCTCTTTACATATAAAGGCGTCGAGTTTATACATTCCATGACCAATATTCAAGTTGTTTTCAAAGGTTTCTTTAATGAAACTGGACTCTATGATGTTTCTTTCTACTAAGTTATTTGAATAAACCAATTTCTTTGCACCTGACCAATTAATAGGGTGATTTTTATCTCTAACGTGGGCAAAGAGTGCATTATTATCTTGAGCATACCTGACACTTTTCTTATGTTGTTCAATTCTCTTTTCTAGGGCTTTACCAGTTTGACCAATATAGTATTTTTCACAAGCATTGCATGGAATACGATATACACATCCCTTGGTAATGTCAGGAGAATTCTTTATTAAGGCTGTTTTTATTGTATTTTTACTCCTAAATGCTACATTTACATTGAAGTTTTTTAACAGTTGGGGAATTTCTTTAAATGAATCACAATAAGGTAGTACAAGTAAATTTTGTGTGTTATAGTTTTTTCTGTTATCATTACCGAAAAAAGTCTTTTTTGCTGTTCTTAGGGCATCATCTAATACAATTTAGGATACTTTAGTTTTTTACCTATTGCTCTAATACCATTTATTTCGTCATCAATATATTCAGGGCTGCAGACTCGGAATGCTCTTAAAAACATAGAAGTAAATACAGATTTCTTAACTTTGTTGCCTTGGTTTGAGTAATAATGGACATATGCCGAGATATTCGTTGGCTTTCTGTATACACTGAACTTGAGACTATTATTACATCTATGTATGCGACAATCCAAAAAAGGTAGGGTACAATTATTCTCCAGCTCCATAGTGAAATTTATTGATGGTACCAAACTATTCAATCTAAGAAGAAAGTTATCTAAATTTTCATTTCCTGGCCACACACATATTATGTCGTCAATATATCGAAACCATTTTACATTATTATGTGTGTGTGTGGCCAGGAAATGAAAATTTAGATAACTTTCTTCTTAGATTGAATAGTTTGGTACCATCAATAAATTTCACTATGGAGCTGGAGAATAATTGTACCCTACCTTTTTTGGATTGTCGCATACATAGATGTAATAATAGTCTCAAGTTCAGTGTATACAGAAAGCCAAC
>NC_090725.1:42670930-42678430 GCF_036898095.1 Palaemon carinicauda | reverse complement strand
TCACCATGTGGAGTCAGAAAAGCACTAATGTTCTGAAAAGAACAGGCAAATAAAGTAGATAGGAAGGTCTTCGGTCTACTCCAAGCTTGATAATGTACGAAGATTTTTGCTTAAGATATCCTACAAAAATATAAAAAAGAAAAATAGAAAAAACCCAAACATGAAAATTATCACTGTTTGCTACTTAGATTTCGTAATATGTCTTAAAGGTAAATAGAAAAGAAAATTTTAATGAATAATCATCTCTTCACACGAATGGAAAGCTACTCAGAGATACTAGTGGAACACATAATTTACAAAGGAAAATATGTAGAAAGAGGAAAAAAGGTTCTTGTAAAATAAAAAAAGCTTAGTTTCCCCTCCCCCCAAAAAAGATATCATAATACACATTGACAGTTTTACTAGTAACAATAATATTGATTATTAAAATTGATGTCTGCCTCATTGTTCTTAAAATTGTAATGAACTTTTTCAATTGTTCTTATAATATTTTTCTCTTCAGTGCTGCATTTTGACATTAATTGTGAAAGCAACATACTTCATAAGAAAAGGTAATGAGGACTATATTGTAACACATGTTTCATACACGCTCATACAATGTAATGCTATTGCTTTTTTATCTCTTGCTCTCTCTGCACTGGTAATAGAACAACTTGCTTAAACGTGCATTCAGCTCGCCTCTCTGTTAGAGCCTAACAGTTACGTTGCCACATCAGTGACCATCAGATTGACTACTCCACATAATCTTTTCTGCCCAGCCATATGCCCTACCATTTTCACGATGCCGACCACAGAACCTGACTCTTTGACACACGCCGCCTCAATGAAACTACCACCCTTCGCAAGCGGAAAAGCGTATACCTGGTTCCAGTGACTGAAGTTCGGTTTTGCATCAAGGGTGGGTCTTGCTCAAGCAGCAAAGCAGACTATTACATCATGGTGATCCCAGAGAACACTTTATTAGAATTACCAATTGGCTTTGCAACCAGTAGAGCATGATGCCCTCAAAATATACCTCCTGGAGCACTAGTCACCATCGCCAGCCACCAGTATAACCAAACTTTATCAGCTCTCTCAATACCCTTTAAGAGACCTAAAGTCTTCTCTCGCCATTAGGAAAATGGCCAGTATTGCTTGTAAGCAACCAGCCGCAGCCTTTGGTAAGTGAACCTACTTCATGCCATTTAGGTAAAATGCCTACCAAACTTGTATACGCTACCATTCCCAGTGCTGATACCATGCCCATGAAAGACCTGATGATCAAAGCCGACACCATTTTGGACAGCCACCTCACTACCTTTAAGATCTCCATCAATCCCTCCATTCCTGAGGGAGAGGAGAACTACTCAACACTGAAAGAAGACAACATGATTGTGGTAAGACAGATGCCTGCCCCGCGGCATGCCAGAGCGGCGACAAAGCCGCCCACCACCCACATATATCAACCCTTGCTCACGCCCCAACCAACGACCTCTCCAGCCACTTACTGACGCCCATCAGCCGCAGTTCTGTTAATACCACTCCAGATTCGGGCCTTCTATGAAAATATATGCAGAAGGTTGTCAGTGGCCCCAAAAACGTGTAAATAGGCCATCGCTTGTGGCAATGGCCTCTTTTATCAAAAATCTGTTCTTTTTACATGAAGTAAGTATGGATGTGCAGTTTTTTGTAGACACTGATGCTAGCCATTCCCTTCTACCAAAGTCACCCTCCAGAACACAACATAGTTATTCTAAGCCGATGTCTCTCAGATAGCTGCCAACAGAGCTGAAATCCCTGCCCACGGGTACGAGGCACACTATTTTCTGGGAGCTCCAAATACTATTGGAAATTCCTCGTGGCCGATGTAACATTGCCACTACTCGTTGCGAGTTTCTCCTCTCATTTCCCTCTCCTGGTTGATGTAGGGCATCGACAATTAGTTAAAACAGACTCCTTGATACCTCTTCAACCTGTCCCCTTCAACCTCCTACTCGATATCAGCGCACCTATGTAGGCCTGTACCCAACTCCTCACCAGACGCCCACTTTTCTGCTAAGTATGGTATTCTTCACTATATCAAGACGATGAGGCTCCACTGTTTCCCAGAGAAAGGCGTTTGGTCCCGGATTGTTTGGCCGCCGCTAAACAGACGTTCCACAAAAAGTAATGAGCTTTTGCTAAAAGTCCTCAAACCCATGGTTGTTACCCTTACACATCGTCCTGAAGAAGGAGGGTTCCCTTTGTTCTTATGCTTATTACAGACGTTAGAACATACAGACAGAACCTGATCACTAACACTCCCCCAACATGGCTGATGTTAACTTCAACTTGCACAACGCCAAGGTGTTCTCCACTCTTGACCTTTTGACGGGGTATTATAAGGTACCCATGAACCCAAAAGACATCCCAAAGACTGCCCTCTTTACTACTTACACATTCAATTACTCCTGTTTTGTCCTTCGTAATGGTGGGCCACTTTTCAACTCTCCGTGGATGGCATCATAGGGGACCTTCCCGTCTGCGTATGTTACGTGGATTACATACTTGTGTTCTCTTTCTCAAAAGAGGAACACCTCCGTCATTTATGCATCGTTCTCGACGGCCTACAATAGAATAGCCTCGTGGTCTGGTATGACAAGTTTACTTTAGGCACCAACAAACTATCGTTCTTAGGACACAGCATCACTCTTTTAAGCGTCCACCCACTCTCTGAAAATGTAGCAGCTGTTCAGAACTTCCCCACGCCCTCGACCGTCTAATCACTGCAAGAATTCTTGGGCATGATAAACTATTATCACCTTTTCCTGCCAGCTATGGCTGCCACTCTTGATCCCCTCTATGCTACCGTCAAGTGCAAGCTAAAAGACCTGAAGTGGGGTCCCCTAAAAGAAGTGACCTTCTGCAATACAAAGAATACCCTATCAACCGTTGCTGTTCTCACTTTTGGCCTTCAAATAGAATTTTTTTTTTCTTTTCTTTTTTTTTTACTGTGGCACACATTTCCTGTTTTCTCATAGATTGCTACTTGCTGATTTCTTCCGCTAGGGATAAGTTTCCTTCTACTCTCGTTTAGCTAGCTCGGCTTTTTCTGTCCTTCGTGTATTAATAATAATTTTTAAAAGTATTTTGTATTTTATTTTATCACAAAAGGTATGTTTTCAAGATAAATCTGGAAAAGAAAGACTTGTTTTCCCATTCCCTACGAAATAATACTTTATATTTGCTTGGTCGGTGTATAAGCTTCCTTTTTTCCACTATGATAAACGAGATACCATTTCATAATACTTACCTTTCCCCATGCACAGACTCCTAGTTTTTAGTCTGTTATAGAGGATTTCTTGTATATCAGAGTATAATAATTACCTTTCCCATGCACAGACTCCAGGTTTTTTATTTGTTATACAGAAGTTCTTGCATATCAAAACTTCATCTTTGTAAGTGATCGTCTTTCATTGTTCAATAACATCAGACATTATGTATTTTTAATCATTTCTAATAACTTGCATTCCTAATTCGAAATTATTTCTCTAACTAAGTAATCAATACCCGGTTTCCTCGTATTTCTACAAAAGATGAAATATATATATATATATATATATATATATATATATATATATTTATATATTTATATATATATATATATATATATATATATATATATATATATATATATATATATATATATATATACATGTATGTATGTATATATATATATATATATATATATATATATATATATATATATATATATATACATGTCTGTATATATATATATATATATATATATATATATATATATATATATATATATATATATATATATATATATATATGTGTAGAAATCACGAAAGCTGACACGTGATGAATATAAAATGTATTATAGCCACGAAAGGAAAAATGAAAAAGACTTGATTGGAGTTAGTACTTTCATCCACTCAGGACATTATCAAACTCAGCAATGAGAATACATATACAAAGACATCGTATTTATACTGGAGAAGGGGATCCAACAGCTGTCAGTTTCTTAATAATTCCGAAGAAGTCAGATTTTAGATAAAAAGATAATACTGGATTAACGGAAAACAGACCTGGGCTTAGATTCAAATTTCTACCTTGAGTACAGGAGATTAAAAATGATTCAACAATATTCCTTTGGAAATAGTCATTTACATGGATTACTTTTTCCGTCTTTGACCAACCAATTCTGTGACTTGACCCTAACCAGTGGGAGGCCAAGGCATTATTAAGAGAACCCCTGGAGACGGCCACCTGATGTTGTTTTAATCTGACTGGTATACTTTTTGATGTTTGGCCAACATAAAATAGGTTACACTCTGAACAAGGAATGCTATATATTACATTATTATCATTTCCAGAACTATTCTTAATTAACATGTTTTTTAATGTACAATTATATTTAAACACTACAGAAATGTCTAGTTTTTCAAAAGGGGTATAACATCTAAAAAACAAACATGAAATGGCAAACAAAGCATATTATTAATTGTTTCCTTTCTCTCTAATTGGACACTATAAAATGTTTTAATAAAAACTTAAAATCTATCTTAAAACAAGAAAAATCCTTAATTAATGCCTTTATCTCTACTGGTCCGTCTTTGCCTTATTTATATGGTTTAATTAAAACCCATAAAACAGGATATCCAATCAGACCAATTATCAGTGCTACAGGTTCTATTAACTATAAATTATCCAAATATTTAGTCAAATTACTTTCCCCGATCTTAGGATCTATTTCAACCTCTCATATAAAAAATTCTGTTGATCTTTGCGAAAAATTACAAAAAGTTAACCTTACGTCTAGACATAGATTAGTAAGTTTTGATGTAACTTCATTGTTTACCAAAGTGCCGGTTGATGACTTATTGGATTTCCTGTCGGGTATTTTAGATGCTTATGATTTACCTTTATCAACCCATACTATTATTGAGCTTATTTGTTTGTGCATTAAAAAGTGTAAATTTAGTTTTAATGGAGATTTCTATGAACAGGTTTTTGGTATGGCTATGGGTAATCCTTTGTCCCCACTTTTATCCAACATATATATGGAATTTTTTGAATCTAGATTAATCCCTTCAGTGTGGTCTTCCCAAATTGTGTGGTATCGATATGTTGATGATGTTCTAGGTATTTTAGAAGAAAATTTTAATCTTGAGGGCTTTGTTTCAATCATTAATTCATTAGTACCATCAATAAAATTCACTATAGAAAATGAAGAAAATAACCGTATCCCATTTTTAGACGTTTTAATAGTTAGAGAAACAGATAAATTTAAGTTTTCCATATATAGAAAGCCTACAAATAATTTTTCATATGTACATTTTTACTCCGGTCACTCTAAAAATATTAAGCATTCAGTTTTTTCCTCCATGTACCTTAGGGCATTGAGAATTTGTAGCCCAGATTACATTGAGGAGGAGTTCACTAAAATAGAAAAAATTGCAACAGATCTTTGTTATCCTAAATATTTCTTAGAAAAATGTATGAATAAGGCTAAGAAAACATTTTATAGTGTCCAATTAGAGAGAAAGGAAACAATTAATAATATGCTTTGTTTGCCATTTCATGTTTGTTTTTTAGATGTTATACCCCTTTTGAAAAAACTAGACATTTCTGTAGTGTTTAAATATAATTGTACATTAAAAAAACATGTTAATTAAGAATAGTTCTGGAAATGATAATAATGTAATATATAGCATTCCTTGTTCAGAGTGTAACCTATTTTATGTTGGCCAAACATCAAAAAGTATACCAGTCAGATTAAAACAACATCAGGTGGCCGTATCCAGGGGTTCTCTTAATAATGCCTTGGCCTCCCACTGGTTAGGGTCAAGTCACAGAATTGGTTGGTCAAAGACGGAAAAAGTAATCCATGTAAATGACTATTTCCAAAGGAATATTGTTGAATCATTTTTAATCTCCTGTACTCAAGGTAGAAATTTGAATCTAAGCCCAGGTCTGTTTTCCGTTAATTCAGTATTATCTTTTTATCTAAAATCTGACTTCTCCGGAATTATTAAGAAACTGACAGCTGTTGGATCCCCTTCTCCAGTATAAATACGATGTCTTTGTATATGTATTCTCATTGCTGAGTTTGATAATGTCTTGAGTGGATGAAAGTACTAACTCCAATCAAGTCTTTTTCATTTTTCCTTTCGTGGCTATAATACATATATATATATATATATATATATATATATATATATATATATATATATATATATATATATATATATATATATATATACTGCAGCAAAATGGAAAAGCTGAAATTCTTTTATCATCCTAAAGAAATCAACATTATATGTGAAACCATCCCGCAAGTGTTAATATTAAATATTCACTCATTACATCAGTATTTTTTGGGGGAAACAAATATCATCAAATATCATCCAATGCCTATTCCCATTAGAGGCCTGACAGAGTCCTTTTGATAGAGAATGTGCGGTTAGAAATCCTGGAAAAAGGCGGGGTTTGGACAAAAGTTCATATCCTGAATGGATTTTTTTTTTCTTTCGAGGTCGTCAACCTCTATTCCAAACAGTCGGTATTTCTAAAAATGACAGAGGCAGTTTTTTAGAAACTTTAAGTTCACCATTATTATTATTATTATTATTATTATTATTATTATTATTATTATTATTATTATTATTATTATTATTATTATTTCTTTTACTAAATACTCTACATTCCCTAAAAATTTCAACTTTTCATTTATAACGATCAGCAGAATTGAACATTGATCTGCCAGTAAAAATTATAAGAAAATAACAATATAAAAAACATGACAGGGAAAACCATGGTAAGAGCTGAGACTCAACCACCAATAAAAGCAAAAAAAAAAAAAAAAAAAAAAAAAAAAAGGGAAGAAAGATTATGGAACAAGCCAACAGGGCCGGCCTAAGCCTTTATAGGGCCCTAAACAGTAATTGATACGCGGGCTCTTTGATCACCACTGCTAGTGTTTATCAATTACTTGTACTTGATTACTTCAAGCAGCATAAAGGTTTTACTAATCATATAAGGGTAATGAGTTAACAATATGAACAAGGATTATTAACGTTCAAAATTTCAGTGTGATGTATTGTGTGACACAATAAACTTTTGTTTGTAATAGAAAAAAAACGGGAAGAATCTATATATATAATAAAAAGTTAACCAGCTTATTTTCTTAAAAAAATAGATGGATCACTTGTATAAAAATGCAATTCCCAACTGCAAAGAGGACATAATAATATACTTGTCATCTTCTTACATAAAAAGTAGCAGTTATAAAAATGAATTTATGTATATAAATTATATATATATATATATATATATATATATATATATATATATGTATATATATATATATATATATATATATATATATATATATATATATATATATATATATATATTTATATGTATATATATATATATATATGTATATATATATATATATATATATATATATATATATATATATATATATACATATGTATATATATATACACACAC
>NC_090725.1:42630930-42663430 GCF_036898095.1 Palaemon carinicauda | reverse complement strand
TAATAACAAACCAAGGTAAAATTACGGTCGCCTGTATTTTATTGAAATACGGTTGAGACCAGTATATTTTTACGTAGAATTTCCGATAAAAATAACGACTTTTTCTAACAGTGTAGGTCCACTGTGGAAACATTATTAGAGTAGCTATTTAAGGCACAAATGCTCTCTTGATACATGACTTGCATCCAATTATTTTCGTATGCGATGAAGGTTGTACAGTATTTGTTGCACATATCCTATATACCAATAATAAATTGCCTTTTCATTCTCCCTGCTTACTGGTCAGTTTGAGAAGTCTTTATTGACCAGATGTTGTGTAGTTCGGTCCAATTCATTTTGTTTAACCTTGCAATTTGAGGAAAGGTAGATAGCTCTACTGACAAAGACCCAATTGTCTTAGATTTGTACCTAGTAGTACATGTCTTGTTGACCTAACAATGATAATTCCCAGAATTATAAGCTGAGGAAAACTCTCAAAATAGTATAATGATCTATATTATTACATACATTTGCACTGATGATCGAATTTTTTATATCTGATAGAGTATATAATCTGAAAATTACATGAAGCTACAGACCAATTAGTTCTATGATTAACTTCTTATTGGAGTTTACATTTGATTCATAGCATTTGTCCCTATCAACTAATATTATTGATGAAATTCTTTGCATATAACAAATTTCAATTATTTTGAATGGGAATTTATGTAATAAAATTTTGGTAAGACAATATATAATCATTTACACATTCATTTGTTAATTATGTCTCTGATCTTTTTAGGCACAACTAATCTTTTAAATTGGATCTCTTAATATGCTGATTAAGTTTAGGTAAATCAAACAAGAAACGCTATTTCCACTATCAACTCACTAGTCCCCTCCAGAAAATTTACTCAATAAAAGGCTTAAGAAATTTGAATGTCTTATATTTTAACAGCTCATCTATATGCCGTATATACAGTACATATACTGTACATTTACTATAGAGTTTTCTGGATTTTTAAAAACATCTGCATTTTATCTCTTTATTTCATGTATCCTGAATATATGGAAGACGTGATTACAAAAAGAAATTAAATACTAGTAATTTATGCAAAACGTTTCTATAGCAAATTGTATGAAAAAAAAAAATCTTTGGTAGCATACCATAATAAAATGTAATTCAATAAGTAACATAATTTCGGATATATATATATATATATATATATATATATATATATATATATATATATATATATATATATATATATATATCATTAATTCTTGAAAAAAGCTGGACTTGAAGGAACTGTATAATCACAACATCATATTCACAATCCTATCCAGCTTGATCTGTTAATAATACTATGGCATCCGATTGGCTAGAATTAAGTCTCGTAATCGGCTGCTCAGAGACGAGTACAATAATCCATGTTAATGACTATACCCAAGGAAATATTTCCAAATCCCTATCAATTGAGTGCACCAAAGGTCATAATTTATGCCTAAGCCTTAGACTGATTTCAGTTAATCATGTATTATGCTCTTATTCAAAATTTTAGGTGCCTGAAATCATAAAGAAACACAAACACATACAAACATACACACACACACACACACACATATATATATATATATATATATATATATATATGGATATATATACATATACGTATATATATATATATATATATATATATATATATATATATATATATATATATATATATATATATATATATATATATATATATATATATATATATATATATATATATATATATATATGTGTGTGTGTGTGTGTGTATGTGTGTTTGTGTTTCTTCTTCTTTCCCACCGTTATTCCTATATTAAGGGGTCGGTTGGCTGATGCTCCCTCTCCTTCTATCAAAGGCATCCTCTTCCACCAAACCTCTTCTATCCATATCATCCTACACCTTATCTCACCATTTCATTTTCTGCCTCCCTCTTGATCATCTCCCCTTAACATTTTCCTCAGAAGCCCTACTCACTTACTCCCCACCATCCATCCTTGACACTTTAATCTTTACTACACTTGTCATTCTTCTTATTTCATATTTTTTCAGTTTTTCAAACAGTGATATTCTCATGATCTACCGTACAATTCTCATCTCTGTTCTCTACAATTCTCATCTCTGTTCTTGACTTTTAACTTGATTAGTTACCTCCCCTTTCTCCATGCTTCTTTTGTCCTATTTCCAAATTCAGCCTAACATACTCCCTCCTGAGATTTAGAAAATCCCAAGTATCCTAATTGTTCTACCTATTTTACAACTGATTCTCTAATTTCATGTATGGTTATCCTGTCCCTACCTTCATTACTGCTCACTATAGCTTCAGTTTTATCCACATTTAATCTTAAACCACCTCTTTCTAATGTCCCACCACTCTACAACCCTCCTCTGCAACTCTTCCTCATTTCCGGAAGTAATCGTCAAATCACCAATATATAGCAACTCTCACAGCTCTTCATTTCTAATCACTTCACTTAACACAAGAACAACGCAAATAGAAACGGGCTAAATGCATACCCTGGTGTAATCCAAAGGTTTTTTTTTTTTTTTTTTTTTTTCTACAATAGCAGTTATTAATTTTCTCCTTGTTCTTATGTAAATCATCTCAACCATTCTAACCAACTTCTCTGGGACCTTCCTCTTCCTCAAGCACAAAAATATCACCTCTCTTGGTATTCTATCATAAGCCCTCTCTAAATCTACAAAAGCACAGGAGAGCTTCTGGTTTCCTTCTAGTCTCTTTTCCTGTAACTATATTACTATAAAGATGGCCTCCACAGTACCTCTCCTCCTCATGAACCCTTACTGCTGTTTCTCAATCTTTACAATCTCTATCAATCTCTCATCTAGTACCCTCTAAAACACTTTCAAACCATGTCCTGTTAGTTTAATCCCCCTGTAGTTACTGCATTCCATGTTGTCACCTCTCCGCTTAAATATGGATACTATTAGACTTTCGTCCCAATATTTAGGCATTATTTCTTCCTCCTATATTGCTCTCAATAAATCCAGGATCCATTCTTCCCCCTCTGTAGCTAGTATCTTGAATATTTAAATTTTTCGATGGGGTGACTCTTCAAAGTGTATGAGACGATGGATAAGTGTAAAACGAAAATGCAAAAAAAAAAAAAAATAAATAAAAAATAAGAAAAATAAATAAAATATATTATAGTTGTATTAACTTAGCAGATAAAGTAATAAGTTCATTTGAAGTCCATTGTACATATTCTTGTAGAATTCAGGCATCTTTCCTTAGACTTAGAATCAACCCATCTCCACCATGATACCTGATTGACCAAGTAAGAGCTTGATAGATTTCCTCCTATTCCAGAGCCTTGGCATCCTTTTGAACAAGGGATAGTGGGTAGTTGGACTATATGGCTGCATACTGAATCTAGTACCTTCCTTTTGCTATTGATGAGAAACTTTTCAATCTTAAAACTTGTCCAGGTACAACCTATAACCAGAATCATTGCTTTTTTATGACGTGAAATATTTATATTCATTTCTTATACATATTAGTGTAACTTTTAGTTTATATTTAATACTTCAAGAAATATGTTAACTTTTCGTGTTGTAAGAGAGAGAGAGAGAGAGAGAGAGAGAGAGAGAGAGAGAGAGAGAGAGAGAGAGAGAGAGAGAGATCCTTCCCTGATTAGTCAGCCTAAGAAGTCGTTCTTTTTGTCGTGTCCTGTCAGGTATTGTATGTTCTATACAAATAATATATCTATATTATTAGTTCTATACCAAAGAGAATTGCTTTATTCTTTTCCATCAAAAAGTACTGACTATATCTCCCACGTTACATAACTAGACTCCATTTCCCTCAGTAGCGAAGAAAAACCCAACGAACTGGAATCCATTTGCAAAATCCAATAGCCTATAATATTTCAAACTTTTTGGAATTGAGTCAAGTCTATATGCAATTTTGAACTCAGCCGGCAGAGAAAACTTTTTTCTTTATTTATGAGCTCAGAGTTTATTTGAATTTTACAATTTTGTCACATGATAAAATTCTTTCTTTGATTTTAGACATCTTTAGATCTGGGAATTCTGAGCCATACATGAAAGGACGCCAGATGCTGTGTTTTATTCTCTTCCTCAATTTGATATTTATTGAAGAGTTTTGTTCTTTTTTTATCAAGTTAGGTTCCCTTCTCGGGTATTTTCCCTTCTTATGTAAGGCAAATGTTCTCTCTTCCTTAGAAACATGATTTTTCAATGTATATATATATATATATATATATATATATATATATTTATATATATATATATATATAATGTATACATATATATATATATATATATATATATATATATATATATATATATATATATATACTTATATATTTATATATGTATATATATATATATATATATATATATATATATATATATATATATATATATATATATATATATATGGATAAATATCAACACAATATCGTGTTCAAATAGAAATAAATTTCTACCTCATACTTGGGATCGAACGCTAGCCCCTTCTAATGAAAGGCCAGGTCGAAACCAACCATGCCACGAGAGACCATAAAAGAAACTGGAACCTGACGCTACCTAGCTGTCCGAGGATTTACCTGGCGAGACATCAGTCTCTTACCAGCGAGTTTTACCCAATTTCCCGGCCCACTGGTAAGAGACTGATGTCTCGCCAGGTAAATCCTCGGACAGCTAGGTAGCGTCAGGGTCCAATTTCTTTTATGGTCTCTCGTGGCATGGTTGGTTTCGACCTGGCCTTTCATTAGAAGGGGCTAGCGTTCGATCCCAAGTATGAGGTAGAAATTTATTTATAAATATATATATATATATATATATATATATATATATATATATATATATATATATATATATATATATATATAAATACTTATATATATGTATATACATGTATACTATATATATATATATATATATATATATATATATATATATATATATATATATATATATATATATATATATATATATATATATATATATATAGTTATGCAACAACAACAGTAACAAAAGTAACCGTTTTAGTTCACTGCAGGACAAAGCCATCAAACATGTCAATTCATGTCTGTGGTTTGGCAATTTTACATCACCAGGCCGGCCAGGGCCGATTGGTGATGGTGGGAAATCTTATTCTGACTAGTACAGCTTCGTTGATCATGTTGTAACACAAACCTTTTTAGGTTAAGGTATCCTCACTCAGGAGAAATATATATATATATATATATATATATATATATATATATATATATATATATATATATATATATGTATATATATATGTGTGTGTGTGTGTATATATATATATATATATATATATATATATATATATATATATATATATATATATATATATATAAAACGGATTTTGAGCAAAGCAAAAAATCTATTTTTGCTTGAGGTAGCCATGTCATCCAGATGGAAGTTCCTAAAGGGTAGCTTCCTAGGTTATATTTGACTACAGTGATATTCCAAGAAAATTTTACCTTAAGGTATCTAGAATTCTAACTCCTGGAGCGAATATCCCTAAATAATCTCACAGGGATATCGCATAATATCAGAGGACGTATTCTTGACACGTCACATAGCTATCTTCACCCCGAACAGTATCAACGCTTCGAGGGGTTACAGTGACAAGAATCTGAAACGAGAATGAAAAGAGAGCCGCTCATAAGGCATCTCTCCTATTCTGTTTCCAGTGTTTATCTGATGAAGGCGGTAGCGCCCTCTTTATTCCGTGTAGCAATATACAAGGTGCTACAGATACTGTACTATAGGGAGGGGTCAATAAGCCCTTTTACAATAAAAGGAAGGGCGGGTCAATCAGGACGACATGGCTACCTCACCCAAAAATTGATTTTTCGCTTCGCTCAAAATCCGTTCTTTGGGCTCAGGCCATGTTGTCCTGATGGAAGTTTACCAGAGCATTACTGTATCTGTGGATTCTCAATCGGTGCCGTACTCTCAAGAAAGTATTTTCCTGGTCCGTCTAGACCTAGAGACCTATGATGTTACCGTCATACATCATTTCATCTAAGCATGAACTATGTTTGTGCTTCCTGGCCCCTACAGGGAAGAGTCGTACTAGACTCTGGAAAAAGTCTCGAGGAGTACATAAAAACTATGGATGACAAAATGACAAGCTTGTATAGTTGTCTCGCCCTATACATTATAAAGCAAAGTTTGTTTAAGAGTCACCAATGTCAGTAATGAATCTGTGACACCTTCCCCAATGTGACTACTCTTATTAACTATTGGATAATGGTTGTATCCGCATAGGAACAAATTTTGCATCTCTGCCACTATCCCGTTAGGGAACCACATCCACCCTTCCTAAGGAAGGACTAAAGTGAGTGGACTTTTTCTTGAATCAGGGAACAATCTTAAAAGACATACCATGATAAAAATATCCATATTTTAATCTTAACGCTCAGTACATTTCTGATAAAATGGGTGTGGGTGAAAAAGAAGCAGGGTTCACTATGAACTAGTTTATTAAAATCTAATAAACGTACATATCAGATCAACCTTTATAAAATTTATAAAAAGTGGATGATATGCGTTAAAGCATAAAGAAAACGGTCAACAGAAAATATTGTTTCGTCTACCAGGAAACAGATTTGCCACTTCAATTGAATTATTAAAAGTAATGATACATTCTGTATACTGTTTATTTACACTAGCGTAAGAAACGCTTGGCACAAGTGTCCGTATTATGCTATATTTCACCAACGTCAATGGAACAGTTCGTAAGAACACTTTCGTGGCCCATCGCTCAGTGTGTAGTAACATACAGTGACCACACACGCACTCTCTTAATTAATCGTCCCAAATTAATTACACTGTTCCTCGCAGATTTAAAACAGAAGGTTAAAGAATTCTACCTGCTTCTACCACAGACCTCTTAAGTTGCTCCACTTGCTTCGCATAGTGCATACAGAACACCTTAGATGACTACCAGCCGGTGTACAAACAAGGATGTTTAAAGTCCATATAATTAAAGAAATTTTATGGAAGAGGCAACTTTCCTCGGATCATGACTAACGGGTGTACTGTCTGGATCCGTTCTGCGAATAACACGGGTGATTTTTGCCCTTAGTATAGATAACTTTGAACTCAGGGTTTGTCTTCTGAACAGCTGTCCTCTCATAAAGTCTGAAGTTCTATGAAGATAGACCTTTAGTCACTCCACTGGACATAGAGATGCATCTTCCTTCAGGGGGCAGATTCTCTAGGGACCCCACCTGTTGGTGGGAAGCTTGTTCCTGGTAAGAAACGTTGGGTCTGGAAATAGATTCAATTCTCCCTCCAAGAACTGGGTTAGAAAGGTCGACCTGTAAGGCATATGGTATCTGTCTTGTCAAGGCAGACTTGAACAATAGAATTGTGTTGGCTGCTAAACCTTGCTCATGAAGGTGAATGAAGAATGATAAATATGAATCTGTCGAGATTTCTTTTGGTTTCTTCGCCTCGACAAAGGATATCTGTTTCTTCCCTGAAGCATCATAATGTCTTCTGGTTTCCTCCAAAAGTCTAAACTGACTTTTAACACCGAATCTTTTTCTCATCGTTAAGGAGAGAAAATCATGAGATGTAGGTTCCGTGTTTTCTGTGATGAAGCGAAGACAGTTGACTTCTGTACTTGCTGAGACAGGGATGGATCCGGTAGGGGTACGAATTGTAGTCGTAGTTCCAATGCCAGAGGAAACCACACGCTATTTGGCCACTTGTGGGCCACTCTTGCTGCTTTCCCTTTGAAGGATTTCAGCTTATCAAGGACCTTCAAAAGGAGGTTGTGTGGAGGGAACAGATAAATACGGGACCATCTGTTCCAGTCCAGGGACATAGCGTCCACTGCCTCCGCTCGCGGATCCTCGTATGGGGACACGTAACGATCTGTTTTCTTGTTGTCTTTCGTCGCAAAGAGGTCTATCTGCAGCTCTGGGACTTGACTCAAGATGAAGGAGAACGATCCTGCGTCAAGGGACCATTCTGACTCTTTAGGTTTAAACCTGGATAGAGCGTCTGCTGTCACATTGCGGAACCCTTGAATGTTAACTGCTGACAGTTGCCATTTCTTCCTTTTTGCCAAGCGGAAAATGGCCAATATCACTTGGTTGATTTGAGGTGACCTCGACCCTTGTCGATTCAGGCATCTCACTATCACCTCGCTGTCTAGAACCAGTCTTATATGGGTTGAGTAGCGAGGAGAAACTTTCTTTAGTGTCAGAAGTACTGCCATGGCTTCTAGAAAGTTGATGTGAAATGACTTGAAAAGATTAGACCAAGCTCCTTGGACTCTCATCTGATGAGAGTGACCTCCCTAGCCTTCCTTTGAAGCATCTGTGTGGATAGTTACTGACGGGGGAGGAGGTTGAAGAAGTATTGATTTCTTCAATTGCTTGGCATTGGACCACGGCTTGAGAAGCGTTCGCAGTCGAGTCGGTAGTGGTCTTATTAGATCTCTTCGCGCGTTTGATGTGTATTTTCTCCAGACTCCTGTTGCATCCTTTAGCTGTGCTCTTAGCACTGGATCTGTTATCAAAGCAAACTGTAGAGAGCCCAGCACTCTCTCCTGTTCGTGTCTTAATATCCGTTAGGATTTCAATAGTCTCTTGACAGATCCTGCTATTTCTCTCCTCTTCTTACCAGGAATGGAAAGTCGATGTGACTCCAAATTCCAGTGGATTCCCAACCACTGAAATTTTTGAGCTGGAGAAAGTCGAGACTTTTTGATGTTGATCTTGAATCCCAGATGTTCCAGGAACTGGATCACTATCTTAGAAGCTTGCATGCATTCTGTCCTGGATGCTGCCCACACCAGCCAGTCGTCCAAGTAGGCTACTATTTGGATCCCCTTTAGGCGTAATTGATGGACGGCTACGTTCGCGAGCTTCGTGAAAATCCTTGGGGCTATGTTTATCCCGAAAGGCATGGCTCTGAGGGCCTAAAGTTTTCTATGTAACTTGAAGCCTAGGTAGGAGGAGAGGTGACGATTAATTGGAATGTGACAATAAGCGTCAGACAAGTCTATAGAGACAGTGTATGCCCTTCTGGGCAGTATGGTCCTTATGTGTTGAAGCGTGAGCATTCTGAACTTGTAGTTCACTATGAACTTGTTGAGTGGCGACAAGTCTAGAATGACTCTGAGTTTTTCTGAGTCCTTCTTTGGAACACAAAACAGCCTTCCTTGGAATTTTATGGACTTAACTTTCCGGATTACTCTTTTGTCTAAGAGTTCTCGGACATATTCTTCCAGAGCGGGGGTTGAGTGTTGGAAGAATTGAGGGAATTGAGATTGAGGACTGCTCCAGCTCCAACCTAGTCCATTTTTAATTAGGCTGTGGGCCCAGGGATCGAAGGTCCAGCGATCCCTAAATAGCTGTAGTCTCCCTCCTACTGGAAGTATCTCACTTCTGCTGTTGTGGACCTGAGGTTTTGCCTCCTTGACCGCGTCCTACCCTGTATCCCCTTCCTCTTGAAGGGCGTCTAGACGAACCTCTGGCTGTTCTTCTAGCTCTCGAACGAAAGGAAGAAGTCTGTGTTTCGAAGGCTGGGTTAAAAACTGGTGACTGTGTCGCCCATTGTTGAGGTACCAGCTGGTACGTGGTTGGAGGTTGTGCCACTATCTGAGGCACTGCGGTCACAGGGAGTTGTTGTTGTTGTCGATGTCGGTAGGGTTTAGCCAACCGAGAGGATGGCCAAGACCTTTTTGTCTTCTTCTTGGGTTGGGGACCCTCATCCGGAGAAGACTTTCTCTTAAGAGCTAAGCCCCACTTTTTCAGAAGGTTCCTATTCTCTGTGGCGGCCTTGTCTACTACCTCTTTAACCACTTCATTGGGAAAGAGGTCTTCACCCCAGATACGAGAGGAGATCAGTTTCCTCGGTTCGTGCCTCACCGCAGCCGAGGCGAACACGAACTCTCTACAGGCTCTCCTAGCTTTAATAAAGCTATAAAGATCCTTCGTAACTGTGGCCAGATGGGTTTTGGTCACTACCATGAATATGTCCTGGTTCTTGGGGTCACTTGACATCGTTTCTAATGTCGTTTGCAACGACATCGATGCCGCTAGTCTTTCCTTTGTCTCTTGCTCTCTTTGCAAGAGAACCTCCGACAGTTTTGGAAGTTCCTCACCGAACTGACGTTCAGCAATATCAGCTTCCAGTTTCCCGACTGAGAAGGTAAGGTGTACGCCCTTCCAGTCTTCTTGGTCCAAGGGCAAGGTCAGAGATAACGGCTTGCACTCCTCCAAGGAGGGGCATGGTTCCCCTGCCTCCATCGCCTTTAAGGCTGACTTATATTCCTTTTACAAGAAGGAAAAGGCTCTGGAAGGAGAGGCCACAAAGGAGGGAAACTTCTTACTCAAGGCGGGCACCTTTGAGATAGTGAAGCCCCTCTCTTTCATCGAGCTCGCTAGTAACATCTGAGCTTTACTATGGTAAAAAACTATGACCTCCTTCGGCTCCGTCTCCTCCTTTGATGCTGGCTCCTTCCTAAGACGGACATAGCAGTCCAGATAAAAATCTTTGTTGGGCCAAAATTCCACCTCTTAAAGGGGAATTGCTCCCAACTCTTCTGAGATCACGATCTTCCCGGTTGTCATTGGCATGTGTTCAGCATACCTCTAAGGATTGGTATCCGAGCACAAAGGAAGATCCTTCACGTTGAGCCGCTTTTGGGGTCCGGGTGATACTGCAAGTCTGCGTATCTCCAGTTTCATTGCAGCTTCCTTCTCATCATTCTTCCTTTGAATTTGTTGGATCATCTCAACAATAGAAGAAAGAGTCCTTCCCAGTTCATCTGGGATAGCAGACGATGTAGAGGGAACAGGTTCTGGGTCCGGAACCGATGTAACCGACACCTCGTCGATTTCTTTCTCTTCTACTTGAGGAGCCTGAAACAGCTCCTCCTCCTGACCTTCTCCTAGAAGGTCCTTCTCAGTAGAATCCGACACCTCCGACATCTTATCGTCCAATTGGATGTCTTGAAGGGCGGCCGAGACTTCAGAATCTACCGGATTCTGGGCAGTTGATATCTCCACCTGAGGCTGGGGATGATTGCATCAGCTGATGATTTAGGGAAAAGGTATGCCCTCATCTTCTCATTTGGAAAGTAGGGGCCTGAGGTGTTTTTCTGAAAACCCCTCACCCAGGATCTCAACATTTCCCTGGCAGCATCCCTTGACTCCGTTGACTTAGGGTCGTCAAAAGCCTCGTTAATCAGGTTAGAACAAACTGTACAAACCTGAGGGTCCCAATAGTGGAGATCACCTCTGGAGGCTGCGCTTGGTGCGTGCCTCCTGCAAAGTTGATGTCCACAGAAGTTCTTACTGCGGACATTACAGAACACACTCCTGCACTTCGGATGGTCCTCCTGTAAAGAGAAGAAAAATCCATGAGTATCAAGTGAAGGCTTTTCACTTTTATTGAAACATTTAGCTTATATAGAAAAGCTATAAAAGAAAGAGGGAAAGACATACTTTTATTTCCTGTCCAGTCAATTGTTGTAACCTCAAAGATATTAAAACTAAGGTTAATTCTATTCTAGAATACCTTATGTAATTCCTAAACGGAAATTTAAGGTATAGTTCACACCTTGAAATAAACTTTTAATATACGGGATAGAAATAATACAGAAAGAACTCACTTTCAATATATTGTACGGTCTCGGCAAAAGGATGTAAAATATAACATTAAGTATGTTGAAGAATTTTAGTGTTATCACAAACTCTGTACTGCAGTTTTACTAATGCAGTGTGTACTACACTACAAATATAGTAACTACTGTACATCGCATGCTGTTGTGCCGGCCGGCATCTACCCCTGTAAGGTTCAAAGATATACTACCTTTAACTAATAGGCGGCAGCCCACTGATTCTCAAATGTGTGCCGGCCGGCAATCATTGCCGGTTGACAGCTGAAAACACTAATACCCAGCTGTCGGCCTCTAATCATAGTGGCCAGCAGATTCGGAATGTGTTTCCACTGCCGGCAGGCAAAGGTAGTAATACCCATGCCCGCCGGCAGTAGCCAAGAACCAGAGAACCCCCACCTGCCCGGGTGTCGGCTGTTAAGTCGGCAGCCAGGTTAGGGTACAACAAAATAGTCAGAGAAACAGTATGGATGTAAGGTTATAAGGGGGCATTGCCATACGACCTTCCATCCAGAAAGAGTGAACTTATGGAAGGGGAGAATGTAGCATTCAGGCTTCCAAATGATCCATAGCCTGCCGGGCTCTACCGGCAGACATGGAAGGGAGACCAAGGGAGGTCTGGGGTTCACTTTGCAAAGAACAAAGGGTCTCTGCCGGCCGACACGTAATTGCCAGGTGGCAGAGAGCTGAGCCAGTCCTCCATCCTAACCTACACTAGGTACGGAAGTAGGACTGCGGCCAAAAGATATTAAAAGAAAGAGAGGTGGGGAAGGGATAAGGGTCCTATAAACTTCGTTCTAGCAAGAGACACACTCAGCAGTTAGGGAAGCTCATCCTAACCTAGAGTTGTCTATTAGGGAGGAAGACTGGCAATACTTGCTATCCTCCTCCCAACCATAACAAAGTTAGGTGAAGTTATTTCACCGGGTAACAGAGAAAACTCATTCTCCAGCCCGAGAAAAACAACACAGGACAGTCTGCTAGGCCACTAGAGGAAGAAATTATCTCGTACAGAATCCTTCAGACATGGACTAGGGAAGCAAAGCTTCCTGTATCCGCCCCTACCCTTGCAAAGGAGACTCATTCTCTATGCTAGGAAGAAGCAGACCACAGACTAGAAACTCTGATGTTCTGCCCTAACCCAAAAAACCAGTCACTCTGGTTATCAGGTCAGGACAGACATATCCTAGAATAGTTATACCTTAATTATCATACAGATAGAACCGCTAGGATTAAGCCAAAGGCTTACTCAGAGGGAGAGAGGGATTGAATTTAGCCTCCGGAGGAGAAAAGAACAATCGGGGATGTGCGAAAGTATACTACTGTACCTAGGTTACTCGCCTAGGTAAGGTGAGAATCGAGTACCTAATTCACCCAAACTCTCTCGTATACAATCTTGGAAAGAACATTCAACAATATCTTACATGTATAAAATATTTGCCTATAGCTTCAATAAAATAACACTGGGAAAAACTTATATCATGCATGAATGTATTAGGGCCAGACGCCTAGGCTATTAAGCCTCGTGAAGGGCAAGATCGGTTACCTAAAACACCGAACTAAAAACTAACGGCATTATACAAGCATTCTTAGAGGAGCTAAATAGCTAAATTATTAAAGCAAAACAAACCGGGAATGTCGCTCTAGCTAACTAAATGACCCATAAATAGCGAGCGATAGCATCCAGGATGTCTCTGGTAGGCAACAGCTCTTGTTTACGTTAATATTACTTTTGATTTAATACAAAACGACAAGAGCTTACATTTATACATAGTAAAGATAATACTCAACTTTCCAGAGGCAGAAGAGGCCGGAGAAGTCATCAAAATGTTGAACTATATACAAAATAACGAGAGAACACAAGGGAAAACACCGAGTAGTAGAGCTACACGAAAAGGAATAAAGAGGGCGCTACCGCCTTCATCAGATACACACTGGAAACGGAATGGAGAGATGCCTTATGAGCGGCTCTCTTTTCATTCTCATTTCAGATTCTTGTCACTGTAACCCCTCGAAGCGTTAATACTGTTCGGGGTGAAGATAGCTAAGTGACGTGTCAAGAATACGTCCTCTGATATTATACGATATCCCTGTGAGATTATTTAGGGATATTCGCTCCAGGAGTTAGAATTCTGGATACCTTAAGGTAAAATTCTCTGGGAATATCACTGTAGTCAAATATACCCTAGGAAGCTACCCTTTAGGAACTTCCATCAGGACGACATGGCCTGAGCCCAAATATATATATATATATATATATATATATATATATATATATATATATATATATATATACGCTTATGTTTGTCTATGCTTTATTTTTTGGTCGTTAACATATACATGGAGAGAAGTCAAATGAAAGGAATATGAGGTGATTTGTTAATTTTTGACTAAATTACCATGTGTGTTGAAGATGAAAAAGAAGGTAATTAGGTCAAAAGAAAATTTTTATTTTTACTATCCTAACCCCTTATGTAAATTTTCATTTAATGCTTAATTAAGTAAATTGAAAAAAAAAGGGTATCAATGATTCAAAGTTCCGCGAAAGTTTAGCCACATTATTATTATTATTTTTTTTTTTGGAAAGGGAAATTCGTACATAATTTCACCCTCATTATGAAATATGAATTATCAGTGAAAAAATATTTTGAGAATATTATATACATGAATGAAACCGATACTATAATTAATCACCTAAAATAGAGTGTTCTGGAACTTTCATTCATCAAACATGATATGAATCTATTAAGCAAGTGTTTTACATGATCCCTGAACATAATTTCATGAAAACGGTGAGAATGAAGATTTATTTCAACACATAGCTATCAATTTAACCAATTTTACTTATCAAAGAAAAATAAAGTAGAGGATATTCTAAGAACATGTAAGGAAAATAAATAGACATAGGCAGGGTATATAATGAGAACGATAGATAATATCTGGACATCAAGAATAACAGAATGGGTACCATGAGATTGCAAAAGAAGCAGGGCAAGGAGAAGACGACGATGGATTGACGAACTAAGAAAGTTTGAGGTTATAAACTGGCATAGAAAGATCATAAACAGGACATGCGTGAGGCCTTCGTTCTGCAGTGGAATAGCGACGGCTGATGAACTTCTTCTACCATCCATCCATCCTGACACTTTTATCATATCCGTAATATTCCACCTGCCATTCATTTAATATAATCATCATTTTCTAATCTTTCAAACAGGGATATTCCCATAATCCAACTCGCATTCTCATCTGCGTTCTCTCAAGCTTTGCTTCTTGTTTTCGTCATAAAGCCCAATTTTCGGATTCATACATTAACACTGGTCTTTTTACTCCGCTACAGATCTTGACTTTTACCTTAAATGGTATTTTTCTATCACATACCTCTCCTGCTACCTCCATCCACTTCCCCCATGCTACTTTTATCTTATGCTCAGCTTCAGTCTCACATCCTTCCTCTTGATTTATAGTAGATCCAAAATATCTAAATTGTTCTGTTTTATAACTGCTATTGTACTTTCATGTATGGCTATCCTGTCCCTACCTGAATTATTGCTAACCATGGCTTATCCACATTCACATTCAACGGCTGACGATGATGATGATGATTAATCAAAGCATATCCGTTGATCCATAGATCTATAATAGAACGAAGTGTTCTATTATTACTGTTCTTAAAATATAATATAATTGTTTATTACTTCTGTTGTAGTGTATTTATTTCCTTGTTTCCAATGGTCACTGGGCAACGTTTCCCTGTTAGAGCCCTTGGGCTTATAGCATCCTGATTTTCCAACTAGGGTTGTAGCTTAGCTAATAATAATAATAATAATAATAATAATAATAATAATAATAATAATAATAACTGCAGGCTATTCACATTCACCTGTGATTAGAAGCAAGTCAAAATATATTAAGATTTATGTACAAACATCTCTCTCTCTCTCTCTCTCTCTCTCTCTCTCTCTCTCTCTCTCTCTCTCTCTCGTCAAGTTAACGGTGTAATGACACCGCGTTCGAGATTTCCTTTGTCAGCCAATTAGGTAATTAGGTACGGAGTTGGCACACGCACACCCCCCCCCCACACACACACACACACATATATATATATATATATATATATATATATATATATATATATATATATACACATGTATATATATATATATATATATATATATATATATATATATATATATATATATATATATATATATCCATGTAACTAACTATTCTATTTGCCTTATCTTATCAAATTTAATTAAGTCACAACATTCCTACGAGCTCGTAGCTTTCCTATGTAGCTGACACGAGGATTACTTTTCCAAGCAGGTCTAAATCTAATGAATTATACTTAGTCCTTAGAATAACGTTTCCAACACCATCATCACACTCACGCTAAACTTATTAAATTTCTTAACACGGAGAACTAGGTCAGCATGTGTGTGCGTATATATATATATATATATATATATATATATATATATATATATATATATGTATATATATATATATATATATATATATATATATATATATATATATATATATATATATACACATATATATATATATATACATATATCTATATATATATATATATATATATATATATATATATATATATATATATATACACACATATATATAAATATATATATATATAGATATATATATATATATATATATATATATATATATATATATATATATATATATATATATCTATATATATATATATTTATATATATGTGTGTGTTTGTGTGTGTGTGTGCATGTGCATGTATATCTGTATGAATATTCTATTTAAATGCTATTTTGCCGCTAAAATTCATTTGATATGTTCATGCATTCTTTATAATGATAAGTACTTAGGCTTTGATATATTTTTCAAACAAAATCCTAGTCAATTTTGGTAGGATCTAGTGAGCTTAAGGAACTTGAAATTCTGTAAAATATTTATTTTACTTAAATCATTTATATGGTTGCCACATGTTTTGTTTATATTGTAGTTTTTTGTCTAGTTGTAGGTTTCAATTTTTATTTTTATAGGATGAGGTAAATCGATAATTCAGATTCCTTAATTAATCCAATTATCTAGATCTAGAACCAATATTTCCCTGATTTACGATAATTGTTCTCAAATTCAATAGGCTCACTTTTTCATATTAGTTTATAGGATTGAAACCATTGTAGTGCGTCTCATTAACGCCATTGATAAGACGTCTTGATCCATTTCCCTCCCCTGGAATTGGCTTCCCGATTCCTGCTCTAGAGTCTGGCTCATATCTTTCATCAGATAAGAGGCAAATTTATTGCTTCTCTTGGGATAAAACCTCACTTCTGGCCCTTTTCTTTTTTATTCAGCTCAACGCAAAATTTATTGAATAGCAAAATTTATATATTTCCTGCATAAAGATACAACATAAGACAGGTTACAAAAGGTAATGACCAAATTATGATTAATCTCTAATGTTTGAAGAAAATGCAGGGAGTATTTTTTAACTACAAGTAATTCTTCTGTCCACATCTATGTTGATTTTTTTTTTATATAGGAGTAATAAGAATTTGAAGAATAAATAATGCCAAATGACCGTATACGCGATTTGCAACAATGAACTACTTAAAATCAACTAACATTCTGAGTGTATCTCTCAAATAAATTTTCTACATAAGTTTTTCCACAAAGTTGAGGGCTTCAACTGTGTTTTTACATCTGCAAAAAACATCCATTATTCGCTCTCGCATCCTTGTAGCCTTATTGCAACGTGCCTAGATGGCAAACTGAGTGGCCCGTAATTGACTATCGTACCGAACAAGAAAGATCATCTGTATGCGTCCTTTGTTAATATTGTTTTAAGAATCATAATTTGATTTGAATTCCTCAGCAGTTCTATGCAATTTGCACAGTCGATGTATATCAATTATCTTGGTAAGTTATCAAATTCAAGGAATGAAAATATCCATGCATTCTTTGAAAAAGCAATTCATGCAAATTTAAACTGTTAAATCAATTAAAGGACGATGTCTTTGTGGATATTGTGATAAGTTCTCTCCTTTGGGTCCTTTTTTTCCGGCTTATATTTCGATGTTGTACAGAAGAGAGTCTTCCAGCAGATACAAGTCCTGCCTACAATGTCTTTTGCAATATAGACGCCATCTACAGTATTTTAGAGATATTGGACAGGAAGAACTCAAGGTACCTTGAGTAAATTATGAGGAGTATTATTTGCTTTATTTCACTTAAGGGATGGCTAGCAATGATAAGAATTGATTATTAGAAATTCCTGAATCACAAAGTCATTTTGTTTTACCACCATTGTATAAACTAAACTTACTAAACTTGATATCATCCATTAACAGGGCGGGTGACTGCCTTAGCAATTACGAGGCCGCTCCACAAGACTCTTTGATGAAAATCAAACTTGATAGAGTTTATTAGATAATTGAAAATACGTTAACAATAACTAGTCCATCACGGACAACGAGTAAGCATCATGGATAGCCTTAGATGAATTGCTAACTGAAAGAGCCCCACTAACACTGGCCATACCAAAAACCTTATCAATTTAACCTACTGGGGTTTTTACATTCCAAGTACAAGCATGACTAGACTTCCCAGTGCTGTACCATTCATGAAAATGGTAACCTTATTGCTACAACTAGGAGTACATAATTATATATATATATATGTATATATATATATATATATATATATATATATATATATATATACATACATACATATAGACACACACACACACACACATATATATATATATATATATATATATATATATATATACATATATATATATATATATATATATATATATATATATATATATATATATATATATATATATATATATATATATATATATATATATATATATATATATATATATATATATATATATATATATATATATATATATATATATATGTATAGATATATATCAATTACACACACACACACACACACACACACACACATATATATATATATATATATATATATATATATATATTAGAAAATGCACACTACTACCCTCCTCATCCTCAAGAAAAACCTAGTTCAGCCCACTTTGAACTTTCAGATAAGTATCCTCATCAGCCATTCATGCATTAGAATTATAATCTACCAATCTATCTAAACTTATACCATGATACCTCCAAAAGTAGATAATTAATATGTACTATCTGTTTGCCAATACGTTCTCCTTAAAAACAAATCAAATTAGTAATTTGGCATTAATCGTCAGGTTAGCTCTAGGTACCCAACATTTGAAGTTTATAAAAACATTGATTAACACTTAAGAGATTCTAACCCTTGATATCACCTCTGATACAGAGCCCCGTCCATCACCTCTCAGAGGAGTTTAGATGTTTCACTCTGCAAGATAGGATCAGATTCGTTTAACATGAGACAATAAATTCTACCATAATCCTCCCAATTTATACATCATTCAGTCACCAAATTTCAAAATCCCATTTGTTTCTAGTAATCATATCTAGCTTCAATATATATCATATATTGTATCTCCATCTTCATTTTCTTTCTACTCTAGCTCTTCTGTTAAAAAAGTTAAGAAGCCAATGGAAATTAAGAATTAAAATTGCTCATACAGATATCACTTACCATCCTAAAAGCACATTGGTGAATTATCAAAAATGATAATGGCAATGACAATAATGATATTGATAAAAACGATAGGAGCAAGTTGTGAAAAAATTATTCTATAAACTTTCCAATTGTATAGATAGCTATACACTACACAACACAAATATAACTGGAGCAGAAATGATAAATAGTCCCCATCAATTTTTTTTTGTGTCGTAACCAGTTAAGTGTTTGTACTAAGTTTCTCTCCTATCAAACATCTAGTGTTAGACTAAAGCGCAAATCTCTTTATACAAACGAAACCATTCCGGACTATGGTAATTGCCACTTTATCCCTGTCGACCCCAACACTATTAGATTTGAAATAATCGGCGGACTAAAACCATTGTTCACAGGGTCTCGAGATCTAAAAGTCCTTTCTTCGTCTTATTGAAGCAAGAAAGCAAAAGAAGTGGTGGCCTGTTGGTAACGTGCTTGTATGGTGATAGCCAGACTGAGTTTCGAGTCCCGCTCAAACTCGTTAGTTCCTCTGTTCGCTGCAGTCTCAGCATTATGGGGAAGAGGTGTTGGGGAAGCCTATCGGTCTATCTGCTGAGTCACCAAGAGCAATTTCCTGGCCTTCCGTGGTCCTAGGTTGGGTGGAGATGGGGCTTGGGGACAGATCATAATTATGTACATATGGTCAGTATCTAGGGAATTGTCCTGCTTGATAGGGCAATGTTACTGTTGCTTGCTTCTGCCACCTTTATACATTCAAGCGATTACATTTATTTCATATAAACATAAAAAGTCAGACCATTGTTGTCAATTGTCATTTATCAAAACATTAAAATTAAATAATCATTTCATAAGGAAATAAAACTTTCAAAGTCAGTCTATACATTTCAGTATTATGACAGAATGACTTCTGCATAAGTTATGAAAAGGCTTTAGTATCTAATTTGTGGAAATTTGAACTCATTCAAAGATTTATAAAGCAGTGTCCATTGCTGGTATACTCAGTGAATTTTGCATAATTGAATAAAAATATATATATATATATATATATATATATATATATATATATATATATATATATATATATATATATATATATATATATATGTGTGTGTGTGTGTGTGTGTGTGTGTGTGTATGTATGTGTGTGCGTGTGTGTGTGTGTGAGGTCATGTTAAGCTGGTAATAAATATAAATTAAAAGTATCAATCATGAAGTTTGTGCTTTAGTTCAGTTGAAAGGCGCTCCTTAACGCTGGAGGCCAGTTACGTGAAATCAATTAATGTTTATATCTTTTTGCATATATGATCACTTTTTTTTTTTATCCTTCTTGCTTTGGGATTCCGGGAAAGAGGATATTGGCGCTGTCGGGAAACGTCATTTCAACAAACTTAGCGCTAAATGAGTCATGTTCCCTAGCAACCGCATGGCGATGCATTTCCAAAGCAACATTTTCTGTTATGACAACAACAAACGCTTGGTGACGGCACGTGTATGAATATCCTCTAACAGGGAAGTGATGATTATATATGCTAATTGAAAGTGAATATGCAAGTATTATACTAGGTGACTTTTTCATATAACTTTAGTGAAAAATAAGGTTAGTTTTTTTGTAACACTACAAAGTGGTGTTGTGGTACTCGTGATTAAATAAATAAGTCTTGAGCAATAATAAAAAAAAGCGACAAAAATAAACAACCTATAATAACAGCAAAGTTCCCGGTTTGTTTTGAGAATTTTCAAACATTTTACATGACGTTTTTTACTACAAAGGTAGTACATAAAGCCCCGCATTGTACCTTTAAAATCAAAGAACTACTCCTGGAATTGTGCATGGAACATATTGGATAAATAGCAGGTTGTGACCCGAGTTTCTAAATTATATAAACCCTGATAAGAAAAAGTTTCTTTTCCAGTGACTGGAAAATGCACAACATATGCATAATATATCTGTTTTAATTACATCACAGTGTGTGTGTCATTCCATATCCCAACCGAAATTTAGGATGACATATTATTTGCCGCCCCCCCTTTTTTTTGAGTTTTCTGATGTGACACAAAGCAGACTGGTTCATGCGCAAAATGGCCAATTCTCTCTCTCTCTCTCTCTCTCTCTCTCTCTCTCTCTCTCTCTCTCTCTCTCTCTCTTGGGGTTTAGAAGTTCACTGCCTGCCAGCTATCCCTCACGTACAAGCCTCTTGAAGACCTTCGCTAATATCTTTAAATTATAACTTTATTACTTTTAGAAGATTTCAAATGAAAAACTTTCTAACAATATGAGCCGTAGGTCCTCCCAAATGATTTGGCACACAGGCCTCCGCCGCCACTCTTCCCCCCCCCCCCACGTTTTTTAAACTCATCCTAGCACAAACACTATGCAATATAGAAATTACTCTTTTTTATCGTATATCTGACTAAATATCCCTTCTATTGATGTATAATTTTACATACTTTATAAAATCATCTTATATGTAAATAATGATACAAAGAGAAAAACCTGGTAATCACCAAACATAAGTTACATAACATGGCGCTGAAGAAAGTAGTAATAGAAGATATTAATTGAGCCCAAAATGGTTGACCTGTAAAGTCTTAGAGATTAGAATTTTGCTAATTTGGTCCACCAATGCATTTATTTGTAGTGCTACCAAATCAAGAAACCTACACATAACATATATACAAATTTTTGTATGCACAAGAGATAAACTTTTAAAAGTTCTTGAACAACAAATGGTAATGTTACCATTTATAGTTAATTACGAAATAAACGACTGAAGTTACCTTCTATTGATGGGGAGATTCACTTATGAAAACTGTACAAATGTAGTTGTTTGTTGAAAGTAATGAATAAAGTGTCTGGTTTCAGTTCCAGTATCATCAGACTAGGTGTTCACCAGAACATCAGCCGGGCAAGCCCAAGGCCTTCCCTCCCCACTGTGGGGCCCAAACACAGCAGTGGCCTAACGTTCCGAGGGCTGGGATCAATCTGCCGCCATGCGAATGCTAGGCGAACACGTTACCACTGTACTAGCCAACAGGCTTAATGAATATATATTTTTTTTTTCAGGAGTATTATCAGACAACTGGAATTACTTTTCCTACATTTCCACAGAAGACACACAAGAATTAGGAGTGTAATTAATAAAAGAAAATTTCAATGTCAGGGATCTACCTGTCTGAAAATAATGTGAATAACCACGCACGTCCAACGACTTGACAGTCAGTACCGTTATCTTAATATGACTATGAGAAATGAGGAGTTAATTTATAATGACTTTTAAAACAAGAAAAGTGTCTCTCCTTCCTCCTTGAAAATTACCTAGCAAAACGAAAGCTTTATACTGAATTTCACAATAATTTCTTATTTAAAAAGAAGAAAAAAAAAATAAACTTACATTTCATTTAAGAAGGCATGCAATTCCTTTCAATTATCAAATTGGACAGATGTCATAATAATCTATGATGAAAGATTCCTTACTCTTGCAAGTTACAGCACTCTATTCTTATGCATACATTTTGATAGTCCTAAATCTTTGCTTATCTCTCATAACATTTTTTGGAAAATATCCTGGGGACATTATTCTAATAATAATAATAATAATAATAATAATAATAATAATAATAATAATAATAATAATAATAATAATAATAATAAAAATAATAATAATGTTTATAAATTATGTAAAGGTTTCTATAAATATGAACTTTACATCATATGGTCCTGTTTCCCTCATTTTCTACTTTTTTTTCTTCATAAAGGAATATGTAGGGCACTTAAGGATTGTTTTTTTTTTTTTTTTTTTTTTTTTTCTGGGGGACAATATAATCTTTTATTGCCTCCTTAAGATGGCTAATGATCCTGAAGGATAATTGTAGGAATGACAGCTATTTCTCTTCCTATTACTTTCAGCATCTTTCTTTTGCTTTTGCTAGTTTTAATTTGTATACCGAATTGCTCAAATTTTTTTAGTTAGATTTTGTGTTATGAGTTTTTATGTGTACAGATTTAACCATAGAAACTCCATGTTATTTTTTCTTTTCCTAAAGTTTTGTAAGACTTATTAGATGATGTAGCCTATTGTTTTATGCCAAGCTTCATCAAATTTCAGAATAAACTATCGAGAAATCTAATTTAGTATGTGACTAGTGTGAAAAGACTGGTCAATGCTGTTTACCCTTATAAGAACAGTGCAGTGTGTCTAAAACGTCTAAAACAGCCATTAAAATAAAAGAAAAATGTACCAAACAAGGAAATGGCTCCTAACTTGATTACTAATTTTCCATGAGAAATCAAGAAATATCTCCATTTCTCGAACTCCCATTTTGTTTGGGTTATTGCTCTCCAGTCAGACCTAACAAGTCTTTGGCCAATAAAATATAAACTTTTCCCGTAATAGTCACATGATTGGTGCCATAACTTAGCTCAGCAGTTTACCAACTTTCACTCCTGTTCCGGTTTCCACATTTGCAGCTGTAGAAATTTACTTTATATTAGCACCTAGGCTATGTTATCAGCAAATGATAAAGTGAAAAGATTCAAATTTAATATGTTCTAAAAGCAAGTAAATGCATTTAACTGAACGGTTGAAATTAAATGCACTGCTTTATACAAATAATTTATTTTATCTTACTTGATAATTAAAGTATATAACTGGATGGATGAAAAAAATAAGGTTAATAAACAGAAGAAAAGATTTGAACCGAAATAAGAATTCAAGTAAATCAATAGGCAATTAAATAGCCCTGCTCTAGTAAGCTTTGGAAAACTCTAGACAGTTAAAGAGCTTCTTTGTCAAATTCTGTCAAGTCTGACTTACAGAAGTTGGGAAACAATAGAAAGAACATAGAACAGCTTCAATTAAAAAAAAAAAAAAAAAAAAAAAACTAAATTAACTCCAAGTAATTAAGGATAACACAAATAAGATAACTATCCAATAGTGGCTTTTTGTTTTTCAACGATCGTCTGTTGGAAAAGATGTCACAGTCAGTATTATTTATCACATATCAAAATAAATATTATTATTATTCTCACCTTTCCATGAAGTTGGAAATATGATCAAAATATAATTGCATGTCGTGTTCCATTTGGAAATATAACAATTTCGACAAAAGATTACCATAAAAAGGTTTATTTTCATTCGTCATATATTGATTACATCTAGCTATCTTACTTATAAATTTTACCCCCCCCACCCCCACCCCCCAAAAAAAAAGTTATGTGAAACAGGTTTTCGTGGAAACAATAAATTCAATATCACATTACTCGGTTGCTTTGGATGCTGTTCTCTTCCATGAATTTATATTTTCTAAAAAGCTTATTTTCTTCGAAATTTTTTTGTTATTAGATCCATGTTTTATTCAACTTAAGATCATCAACGGCAAAATGATACTAATGACAGCAATAATACGGTGTTCATGCTTTTCAGCCTCTAGAAAATTTTATGTAGCTAGGAAGCATAAGCTATCATAAGGAATTCTTGGATGAATATTGTTTTTTGTTAACATTACTAAATGATTTTAACTGACTGGACGAGAATTTACAGTTGGAATAAATGGAAATTTATTCCATATTAAAACAAGCAAAAACATTTATGGTTATCTTCTTGGACGTATATTCTTTAGTAAATTTATTTTCTTTGTATCTCATATATATATATATATATATATATATATATATATATATATATATATATATATATATATATATATATATATATATATATATATATATACATATATATATATATATATATATATATATATATATATATGTATACATATATATATATATATATATATATATATATATATATATATATATATACATATATATATATATATAGCTATATATATATATATATATATATATATATATATATATATATATATATATATATATATATATATTGTTAATTCATTTTCTTCATGTGAAATATATTTTGTTAATTCATTTTCTTTATGTGAAATATATTCTATGTGAAGTCATTTTTTGTCATATGTAGTTTTCTTGGTGAATGAATTTTCTTTATGTGATATAAATATATTTTTAGTTAATTCATTTTCTTCGTGATATATATTTTATGTGAACTCATTTTTGTGTGATACGTAGTTTCTTTGGTGAATTAATTTTTTTGGTGATATATATTTTTATTAATTAATTTTTTTCTTATATATATTTTACGTGAATTCCTTTTTCATTTGTAATTTAAGCACTTTCTTTGGTGAATGCATTTTCATATTCATTTGGTGAATTCATTTCCATATCCAATTAAACATTTTGACACAAGTAAAGTCTGATCGGCCATTTTTGACAGAAGAAGTCTGGAATTTCTCTGATGGTGAAGAATTGGAGTTCAAAAGCCTGATCGATGAGTGATAGTTATAACTGAAGTAATATTTAAGACCATCCAGAAAAGAAACAGATGGGATCCGATTTTTAAGGACGTGAAGCTTTTTTAATCTCTATTTTTCTCTTTGATAGTATCTTGTTAAATATTTCCAACATTTGCGTTTTTGGAGTCTGAAAACTATAGATTTGTTCAATGTCTTTCATTGAATATCTATTTTTATACTGAATTCTATTTTGTAGAATCTCTCTCTCTCTCTCTCTCTCTCTCTCTCTCTCTCTCTCTCTCTCTCTCTCTCTCTCTTAGTTCATATTGTGACGGCGCCGAGTAAGGGTGTGAACTCAAAGGCAGATTGGAAACGACTGAGTTATATTATTGTGGAACACTCTCCTTATATACAAAACCTCAAGGCAACAGGACATAACAAGTTCACAAGACAGACAATATTACAGAGGAAAAACCAGACAGGAATTTTCATGTTCGTTTTAGTGCGAGGGAGGAGCGAAGATACAAGCATAATATATACAAAAGGAATTATGTACAATTGTGTGAAACACGGTTGGTACAATACTATACAGATACTGAGAATTCTTCTTCAAGATATCAATCAGTCATTGCAAGTGATTATTTATTGTTTTTTGCAGTGATAGTTATAACTGAAGTAATATTTAAGACCATCCAGAGAAGAAACAGATGGGATCTGATTTTTAAGGACGTGAAGCTTTTTTAATCTCTATTTTTCTCTTTGATAGTATCTTGTTAAATATTTCCAACATTTGCGTTTTTGGAGTCTGAAAACTATAGATTTGTTCAATGTCATTCATTGAATATCTTTTTTTATACTGAATTATATATTGTAAAATCTCTCTCTCTCTCTCTCTCTCTCTCTCTCTCTCTCTCTCTCTCTCTCTCTCTCTCTCTCTCTCTCTCTTAGTTCATACTATACAGATACTGAGAATTCTTCTTCAAGATATCAATCAGTCATTGCAAGTGATTATTTATTGTTTTTTGCATGATAATGATAATAGTAATAATAATGTAAATAATGATATATATATATATATATATATATACACACACATATATATATAATATATTATATATAAATATGTATATATCTATATATGTGTATATATACATATATAGTATATATATATATATATATATATATATATATATATATATATTTATATATATATATATATATATATATTTATATATATATATATATATATATATATATATATATATATATATATATATATATACAGTATATATATATATATACACACACACATATATATATATATATATATATGTATATATATATGTATATATATATATATATATATATATATATATATATATATATATACACATATGTATATATATATATATATATATATATATATATATATATATATATATACATATATATATATATATATATATATATATATATATATATATATATATGTATATATATATATATATATATATATATATATATATATATATATATATATATATATATATATATATATATATAGGTCTGTGTGTGTTTACTTCTGCCCGGGGAGATGTACTGACTATCAAATGAATTCCTCTGGTCTTTGATCTTTAGCCATAGACAATTCTGGAGTTGTAAACATGCTAAAAAAAAGGAAAATTCCAGCAACAAGAAGCTAAATTTATAGTTGCGAGAACTATTCCACTGCCAGGGAATCTTTGAGGCGGATAACATCAAATACCAGAAAATGGAGGTGAACATCAAATGGAATGCTTCTCCAGGACTTGACCCTTTTAGGAGTTAAAGCTTGATATTAGAATGAAATTCAGTAAATCGATACATCGACTGTACTAGCAGTAATATATAGGGGAATGGTTGGTTACTGTAAGAAAGAAAAGCTATGCAACATGGAAAGAAAGATGGAATTGTTTTCACCATCAATAAGCTCCACACTTATGAGCAAGTAAGATAAGACTCCACTCAACTCAACAAGAAGCATTAACAGGATTTCCAAGTGTTCCTTTTTGAGCCATAATCATGCATAAAAGATCTCGGGTAGACAGGTAATAACAAAAGACTATAAACCAAGGGGAAAAATAGGAAAATAACCCATTGTATGGCTAATACCAAACGTAAACCCATGAAATAGCTAAAAATGTATTTAACAGGACTAACAGGGGAAGCCCTCAAGCGGGAAAAAGGTGCAAATATACGACAGTAAAAGATCAAACAGCATATACACCGTGTATTTGAAATTTCTGCCTAGAATACATAGATATGAACAAAAAAACAGAAAGTAGTATCTGTATCCACATTAAATGACAGTATCAGTATTACAAAATGCCTGAGAAGGCATGGACCAGTAGGTAGGGCATTGTACTTTAAAATATGCAAAAATACAGCCCACTGCATATGGATATACCCAAGGTGGTAAAGATATACAGTCAAGTTACTCTGGTTCTATGGTATGTAGAAAAAGCTAGGTAATATATATTAAAAAATCGAAGGACTTCAAATAGATGCAGTTATACCCTGGAGCACATTGATTGAAGGCTACTGCAATGAATGGCGGTGAAAGATAGAGGACACCCAAGTTTAAGAAATTTAGATGAAATCATGGAAAGGGGAAGAGGAAGTGGTATTTATTATCCTGAGAATAGTAGTAGTCTGGAGAAGATTAGATGAAAAAATCTTTAACCGTCTTTGCTCCATAAAAGTGTATTGTATGACCTAGATTGATGACTAGAACTGTTGGAATTCTAAAATGATGCAGCAGTGGAGGGTCATAATCTCAAATGTTTTACATAGTTTCCAACAGAGCAAGAAACTGGGAGTGAATGCCAAATGGGAAGAGGGGTAGAGCCATCTGTCCCCCAATGTTCATGGATGAAATTAATATAAAAACACAACAGGCAATTGAGGACATAAACATGGTATTTGGAATTAACAAAAGTACAGATATGAGTATGATGAAAGTGAAACTTGCTTAGAGTAATGGAGTCTAACTTATAAAGGAAAGATGCACCAAACGTATAAGCAAGATGGATTTCAAATACCTGCGGATCCTGGAAGCTGATAATAACATATACTAGAATATGAAAGTAAACATCAGAAGAGGATACTTCTCTAGGAAGAAAGTTATATTAAAGCCTAAATTTGATGCATGAAATAGCTTGAAACACATCAATATCTTGTTAGTGACAGCTGTAAGATAAAGTAAAGGAATTGTAGACTGAATCAAGTAAGACCTAGAGAGCATGTGCTGAAAAACAAGAAAATATAGAGCAGTGGTTCCCAACCTTTCTCCTGTCATTTCCCCCCTGCACCCAGTGCAACCATCCAGATTTCCCCCTTCATGTGTATGAGGGAAAGAGTAGCCATAGAGCTATGAGGTTAGTTGTTACTAACCAATCTCTATCCACTTTACTCTGTAACTATTTGTTTATCAGTATATGGAGAGCGGCTAGTGGCAAAATAAAAAGACTTTTGTTTATTCTTCTACTTCAAAATTGAATTAGTGATATGGTTGAGGCTGCTTCTTGTGCACCAGTGTATCAATATCAGGGCTAGCTTTATCACCTGATACTTTTTTTAGTTAGAAGGTAGTGTAATTATTTCCCCGCTGGTAGCTTCAAATTTCACCCCAGGGGGAAATTTCCCCCAGATTGGGAACCACTGATATAGAGGGGCACTGAGTAGAGCGTAGACATTCGCCACAGCAGCTTATTTATCGACCATTTGCTCGACCTGGGTCTTCGACCTTAACATGTATTGATTGACATGGATTTTCATACACTCAAATATGAACCAAGTTTGAAGCCATTGTGACAACGATGTCCAAACTGATCGTAGATTACATGAATTGTAAATTTTGCTTTAACGTGACCTTGAAAATATGGCATTGACCTTCCAAAATTTAATAATTTCCTTGTATTATCATAGCAGTTAATTAATCCCTGCAAGTTTCGTTACTCTACGATTAAAATTGTTGCCAGGAAGCTGTTCACAAACAAACACACACACTCACATAAACTAAAACACAAACAGGAACGAAAACATAACCTCCTTCCAGCTTCGTTGGTAGATGTAATAACGAATATTAACAAACCAGTAAACCTAAAAGCAAGTGAAGTAATTCTTTTCTTATTGAAAATAGATGGTGGAAAAAGGATGCTAGGTTTGGAAGACAGAAATAACATAAAAATAAGACATAAACATTACCCCACTCAGAGTGAAGATAAGTGGTTAGGAGCAGTTTGTAGAGACAAACTGAAGGAAATGACTGAAAGGTACAGGTTAGAGACCTAAGAGAAAAAAAAAAAAAACTGTATCACTATTATTATTATTATTATTATTATTATTATTATTTTTATTATTATTATTATTATTATTATTATTATTATTATTAATAATAATAATAATAATAATAATAATAATAATACCATTATTATTATTATTATTATTATTATTATTATTATTATTATTATTATTATTATTATTATTATTAGCAGCAGTAGTAGTAGTAGTAGTAGAGCTACAATGTTAGTTGGGAAACAAGATGCTATAAGCACAAGGGCTCCAACAGGGAAGAGGATATAGATAAACGATATGAGACATAATGAACAATTTAAATAAAATATCTTAAAAACAGTAACATCATCAAAACAGATATTTCATAAATAAACTATAAAAAAACTTATGTCAGCCTGTTCAACATAAAAACATTTGCTGTAAGTTTAAACTTGCAGCAAACACAGGATGTAACTAAAAATTTTAACTAGCAATATATGATAGAGGGAATGCTCAAGAAGGAGACTGAAGGCATGCTAATGACAGCATTTGATCTCTATAAATTAATACGTATGTTCATATTATTAACATCCCTAAGATGAAAAAGGAATAAAACCTTTTTCCCAATAGTCCTTTAAAGCTGAAAAAATTAAGCTAATCTGGCTATATCATCTAATTAATGATCTTGTGATAAAGGACTGAAATCTGGAGTTGATTCTGGTGAATACAGAAACCCAGAATGTTTTTCAAATTCATGTAAATAGAGCATTGGAAAAAAAAAGATAAGAATACAACCTGAGAGAGCATACACAAATATCATTACTTGAAGGTGCAAATACAAAGACTATGACAAGCTGAAATGGAAATAATAATAATCTTGGGAGCATTAAGACTAATGCCAGAAGACCCAGGGTGAAGTCTGTGGAGGATAAGATGCCTAAACTTCGAATTGGGATTGGCCCATAAAAGTTTACTGCTGGCAACAAGAATAATGAGGACACCCGAAAAAAAAGAGAGAGAAAAAAAAACAAAAAAAAAAAAACATAAGAACAGGGTCAGACCCTTAGGCTGCAGGTTGCAGCCCCTATTTACTAATAAGGATACTGACCTCTTAAGGTGTGGGTATATGATCAAGATAAGGATAAATACGACTTTCATGATTATTTGTAAAAGACAATAAAAAATAGAAATAACAAATATAAGGAAAAAGAAGTGTTTTTTCTTGATGTAATTTCTTCGATTAATGGTATATATTTTCTTGAAGTTAAGTTTAATTTTCAAAATATTTTTTTTCCTACAGAACTGGGTCTTTTACTTGACTTCAATGCGTTCTTAGATGTAGAGCAAATTTATAATATATGACCTTTTTTGTGAACAGCTAAATTAATATTTTTTTCTTACATTATCTAGAAGGAGCCCCTTTATCAGTTGTTAGATATTTGGCAATGCTCTTTCGTTTGTTATCATGTAATAAGAGACACTTTATAGAGCATTGATATCTATAAGCGGCGTATGATTAGCTAACAACATATTTTTTGTCGATATGAATATAATTTGGTTAAATTTGGTGTTTTGATTCTATGGCTGAGTTGCAACTCTTTGGTTTCAGGATATTGGGATACACTCTATAAATTTTTGTAATGCATATTATCTTTACATAGATTTACCATAACTTATAGACTAAAAATCAAAAGCAAAATAGTTTTATTGGAGTTATGAATTTTTAATGCATAAATTAAAAACAAAATACCATGAAAGTATGTTTTAGTAATACCATACTTACCCAAATATGAATAGAATCCGAGTGTTTCTACTTCTTGTCACAAGATGGCAGGTCACGTCCCTTGTTCCATTCATGTAAATGTTTCTATCCAATTGGAGAAGAGTGATTGATACTTGTGTAGAAATATGAGAGACAGGTATAAATTACATTCAGTTCCACTTAAGTAGGCTACATTTGGCTACTTAAAAAAAAAAAAACTCAATAAATAAATAAATAAAAGATACGTCATTGAAGGCTCCAGAATGCAAGGATCAAAGAGCTGTACTGTCTGCAGACATGGTTTATTTTCATGGCCAGTAGATGGCCTTAGCTGTAGAGTACCAACTTGCTAATTAGCCCCATCATCCACTCATTATAATTTTTATAAATTCATTTTTGTTGCTCTTTGGCCATAAATCTGCTATAAAACAGACGCAAGCGAACTTGGTGTTCCTTACTGTCTGCCAAAAACTTAATTCTTAGGAATTGGAAATTTCACAATAAATGTCAGAAATATTTCCTCAGGAAATAATCGTTAGTTCAATTAATTTACATTTGAGGATTTAGGGGGCGCTCGTCGCCAGTTAGTGCTACATGTACTTAAATCGGTAAGACAATCAAGTGATTACAGATATTTGATCTAATTTTCAATTTCCTTTTTTTTTTATTAAACCAAAAGATAACTAATATGTTTCATGGTAAGCCATGTATTGTAGAGTAAAAACTATGTAGAATAACAATATTGCTACATTCCGATAGGTATAACTCAGACCCCTCTTGCTCCCTCCTTATATCGT
>NC_090725.1:42603430-42625930 GCF_036898095.1 Palaemon carinicauda | reverse complement strand
TATATATATATATGCACTGATATATGCACATATTTTTATATATATATATATATATATATATATATATATACATATATTGTACTATTTTAGCTTTTTGATATCACATATCCAATATTTTTCTTTCACTGTATTATCCTCAGCGATCTAGAGAACAATTGTCCAAAAATACCCATAAAATAAGAATATGTAAGATTGCAATTTCAGATAAAGTAATCTAAAATATCAAAACATAGCTATCATTTTGATATTGCTGGACCTTTGAGCTATCAGTATCATCAACCTTTCTTTTTTTTACCTTTTAAATCTGATCTTTCTCTCTGCCATATAAAACTTAGAAGGCCAAGTAATACGATGTATGAATTATTATACCATCGGGGAAATAGACTTAAGGAAATCTAGGGCAACGTAAAAGTTACCTTTGATTTATATATTTCACAAAGAGAGAGAGAGAGAGAGAGAGAGAGAGAGAGAGAGAGAGAGAGAGAGAGAGAGAGAGAGAGAGAGAGAGAGAGAGAGAGAGAGAGAGAGAGGACAGGTTATATAATGAAATTATATCTTTTCAAGAACATGTAATTTATCATAATGAGATAACTATGGAGGAATAAGAATATAGGTAAAATATAATGTTATGAAAAGTGTATTAACATCTCCAAAAACTGTAACGTACATATCTACTTTAACATGAAAGCATAATTATGCATAGTATTTTACAGCTAGAGGTACTGATAATACGTAGACTGTGGCCTCTCTCTCTCTCTCTCTCTCTCTCTCTCTCTCTCTCTCTCTCTCTCTCTCTCTCTCTCTCTCTCTCTCTCATGAATAGGAAATTTAATTGCGGTTATCCTGGATATCGTTATTTGAACAGATAACCATGAATAAATGTTAATTAAGAAGGAAGCCCTATCCCGGGTAATATCAGTTATCTACTAAGATGTAAGGAATTCGAAAAAAAAAAAAAAATACTTGGTAAACAACGAGCTCCGGAAATCACAGTAGTCTTTCTTATATATTCTTCCTATTTTAAAGATTTTAAAAGCCGATCATGAATGGCAGAGTCAAGGACAATTACAATAACTTAGTTTGCAGGATAATGTCCAAGAGACAGACTATATATTCGGATGATCTGCCCCTAAGCCCCTCATCAACCAAGCTAGGACTATAGAGCGGCAGACAATGGCTGCTGATGTCTCAGTGGGTAGACAAATAGGCTCCCACAAAACCCCCCATCTTTACCTCACAAGGATGGTGAGGTTACAGACATTATAAGAAACTATCGATCTTGAGCGGGACTCGAATCCCAGTCTGGTAGATCACCAGACAGGGATGTTTCCAAAGGAAACCAGATTTGGTGCGCTAAAATCGAATTCTTAACAAAGAAAAGATTTTTGTTGTGTGATCTAATATCTTCGAAATATATAATATGAAGTTTGTTACGATCAACTTCATCCTCATAATTTACATAACGTACTAAATATAACTTGACCTTTATTAAAAGAATCACCAGCCAGTGGTTGATCTACACTTAATCGATATAAGGAGAGTAGCAACATCTACATGAGCAGTAAATTGTTTTTTTCAAATACAAACAACCTTGTAATATTAACCATCATATTTACTTATCTCTAAAATACCTTCTGTTATAAAGAAAACAATATATAATGTATATCTTATGAATATTTAGTGAACTATACAAGGATATTTATTTATAAGGAAAATCGAAACGCATTCCAACCCCCCCCCACTCTCTCTCTCTCTCTCTCTCTCTCTCTCTCTCTCTCTCTCTCTCTCTCTCTCTCTCTCTCTGTATGCCAGTATTTCTCTGATTACCACACAGGATCTATTCATCCATTCAATTCCGGAGCAATATATCATTCGTGGTATCAAATAATCCATGGAAAGCTGTAGTTGCAACCAATATCGTCCTCACATAACTGAAATTGAGAATATATACACTATTATTAACAATATGGTAGTGAGTGAAAACTGTACTTAATTATACTTCATAATAATAATAATAATAATAATAATAATAATAATAATAATAATAATAATAATAATAATAACAATAATAATAATAAAAATTACTATTATTATTATTATTATTATTATTATTATTATTATTAATAATGGCTAAACTACAACCCTAGCTGTAAAAGCAGGATATTATAAGCCTAAGTACCCCAACAAGGAAAAATAACCCAGTGAGGGAAAGATATAAAGAAATAAATAAACTATATTTGAAAATTATTAAAAAATTAGATATATTAAGATCAGCAACAACGTTAAAATAGATACATCAAATATAAACTATGAAAAGATACTTATATCAGCCTGCTCAACCTAAAAACTTTCACTGCAAGTTTGAACTTCTGAAGTTCCACTGGTACAACTGCCTAATTAGGAAGATCATTCCACAATCTGATCACACCTGGGATAAAACTTTTAAAATACTATGTAGTATTGACCCTTATGATCTGGAAAAGCAATATTGTTAGAATTAACTGCAAATTAAATACTACGTACAGGATGGAATAATCTGGGATGACGTAAATGAAAAGGATGGTAATAATAACGCTATGTTTGATTGAACATCATATCCGCATATATTTATCTTTTTTTTAACTACCTACGTGTTTAACATGCATGGCATCAAGTCCTCCTCGTACCTTTGGCAGTATATAAGAGCGTCCCCTGCAATGAAAGTTCCTGTGGCTGTCACTATATGCCTGGGCATCGAATGAGTCAACATGGGCTCCAACAAGACTTCATTAAACTTTACTGAGGATGGCTTTTGGAAAATTCCTTAATTATCACCTCTTTACCAGCATTTGAATGGATTTTGTCGGTAGACGGGTCTCCACTTGCCTAGAGAATCTCGAAGACCATTATTTATAGAGACGCAATATTTTAAGCATTAGACGCTCTTTGATCTCTACTTATGAGGTGCCATATTTCTAGCATTAGAGATTCACCCACCTCTATTGAGATGCTTTACCTCTAGAAGTAGAGGCTATGTGACCTCTATTTTGAGGTGCCTGACATCTAGCATTAGATTTTTTTTTTTTTTACCTGTACTTTGAGGCACTTTACCTCTAACATAAAAGGCTCTTTGTCCTCTATTTTCGGTGCCATGCTTCTAGCATTAGAGCTTCTCTGACCCCTATTTTGATCCAGTAAATTAAAGGCGCAATGAAGACCTCAGAATTTGACAGCCTGTAGCGATGGCCACCTCCCTCTCTTGGATGTCATTGTGTTTGTCATGAGACGATGAAAACCAAGACGTATATCATCAAAATAACCAATAAGGATGCTTTTTCCAAGGATATTTTTATTACTATTATTACTTGCTAAGCTAAGACCCTAGTTAGAAAAATAGGATGCTATAAGCCCAAGGACTCCAATAGGGAAAATAGCCCATTGAGGAAAGGAAATAAGGCAAACTACAAGAGAAGTTTAAGAATATTAATATAAAAATAAATATTTCGTATATATACTACAAAAACTTGAAAATAACGAAAGAGAGAAATAAGATAGAGTAGTGTGCCTGAGACCCTCAAGCAGGTAAGTCGGTAAGAAGACAATGCGTATCTCATAAAGATTATCCCTTTCTATATGACAAATTGGCAATCCCGAGCACAAGCAACCGGCACATAATAACACCTTGGCACAAAAAAAGAGGTTGTTTATAACCATGAAATTACCACTAAAACTCTTTCTCGTACCTGACCAAAAGAATGTTTCTACTTTCGAAGAACCGTTTACAGAATATTCTCTTTCACAAAAAAAAGAAAAAAAAAAGAAAAAAAAAGACCGGCCCAAAGTGAAAAAGAGCGACGCTCGCCTCAAAATTCAATTGTCCAGAAAAGCAATCTGGTTAGGCCGATCCGCCCAGCTAAATTGAAAGGTCTCATACATCCCCTAACAACTTAGTCTGCCTAAGATTTTCCCTTAAAAAGATGTTAGAGTTTCCGATGGAAACGTTACGTGATACATATTGAATATTTATAGGAAATCCCCACTAGCTTTTCCTGTGCTGTCCAACATCACTCTGTTTATGGATCCACCCAATAGGGTTATCTTCTGCTAACATACATGATTACGATTCCATGTGCGTTTTAGTACTTTCATATAACTATCTCTGTAAATTCATTGTGTACTTGAGTAAAATCAGTATATATTTTGTAGATTCTTTTGCGTCTATCACTTGCACAGTAGAAATAATTAGCACTGATGTTTTGGACAAATGTTTTTCTCAGTTGTAAACTACGAGTTTTACACAAATATTGTCAAAATACAGTAATATTGAGGAATAAAGGAAATTGTTGATATCGATGTGACTATTGAACACAGCTAAACAACTCTTCAATAGATTATTATGATAATAATAATAATAATAATAATAATAATAATAATAATAATAATAATAATAATAATAATACTAATGATAATAATTTGAGCTATACACCATATCCTGTCTAATAACCTTCGGTATTAAATATCCACAGTTATAAACGTTATATATTAAAAAGTGTGAAAGATTCTGCCTTTTTTAATATACATCGTATATAAAAGTGGATGAACATAACTTTTTCACTCTTATGAAACTACATTTTTTATTGGTTGGATGTATCAAATTTCTCAAAATAAAGGCACTAGAATTTTCTAATATTGATCAAATTTTTTTTCCCATAGTATCCACATATATATTTTCCACCAATAGACGGCATCTAAGTACTATTAATGGAAGGATAGATCTCTATGTTATTTTTATAATTTCCTGTATGTTACAGAACAATATATAAGTAATTTTTTTCTACTATACTCATTAATTAGACACTTGTCAATGTATTCTGTGTACTCAGAGTTCCATATTCTTACTACCTTCATTCATAAAAAAGAGACACTTTTAGAATGGGAAATTGATAACCGTAGGCGTCGGATATAATTCCATTTGAGCTATTAAAATATAAAATGATTCTGTAGTTAATGTGAATTTGGCGTCATAAACCACAATAGAACAGCATAGAGGCTTAATATGAATGAGTTTAAGTATCTGTCTAGGAGGGGAGTTCATTTTCCCTTTATTGTAAAATTAGGAGAAAAAATTCTATCTACTATATCATCCAACCCTGAGAAAGCAGGAATAGTAACAGTAATTGCCATTTAATATCTAATTCTGATTGGCTGTGAGTCTGTGAAACAATAGATGCTAATTCAATTTTGAGAGATTACAGAATGATACTTGTAATAAAAAGTCAACTATTTACGATTGAGAGTCTTATTGGACGGAAAATCAATGAGGAAATTAATCATATTTGAAGGAAAGAGACCAGATGTTCTGGACCAGAGAAGAAATGTCGTGATGACTTTTGAATATAATCAACTCAGACCTGATTTTTCTGATGAGATATAGATGTGAGGATGTTTCATAAGTTTAAAGAAAAAATCTAGCCCAACATCTCGTGAAAAATTGCTTATGTATATATCTTCATCAGGAAATTCAAGAAAGAGGACTGAGGAAATATGATGAATTATATTCAACAACTATTCTAGAGGATAGGTGGAGAACGCTGGCCAGGAACATCGAACCCATATAAAAGTGGGAAAAGATGCAGACAAAGAAGAAGTTTTACTAAACTAGTCATTATGAGAAATATAATCATACATATATAATTCAAGATAAAATCTTATGTTATCATGAAAATAAGACTCTTAGTCATATCCAAATGAAATAATTCTTTATCACAAACAGAACAATCCATATAAAGTTTGATTTCTAAAGTGGCTTCGTGGGATTTTTGTTGATTATTGTCATGAATCTCTTAATAAAAACTGAGGTCCCCTTTGTCCTTGGAGATTATACTTTTTTTTCATTGTGACCAAAGGATTATACTTAACAGATAAAAACTAATTATAGCTAATGTTGTGAGTGGAACTGAATAGGGTAAAAATGAAAGTAGAGAGTTTATAATTTCAACTACAGAGGCATTGTTTCAATTTTGTTAAGGAGTTATTTTTTTTTACCATTTTGTAGGCACCAAACTTGAAAAATTATACGAGCCAAGGTGTAATTGTGCCTTAGACAACTCAAGTGAAGATCTACCACCTTGTATCCTATGGTTCAAAAGAACAAAAGGCTTTTGTTATTTTTTTTTCTTTATTTAAGACTAAAAATAAATCTAAGACGGTACCCTTTATGTCCCTCTAAAATCCAAGGGGAAAGGAATATAATTTTCTAAAACTGAAATAGGAAACAAAGCAGAGAAACGGTAGAATAGTACAAAGAGAAATCTTAAACCAGTACTGGAAAAGCGAGGTCATTCTTACTGGAAATGTTGAAGGGACGCCTGTTATAAAGAAGCCTAATACACAATATTGTATAATTATGTTACCAAAAAAAAAAAACAGAAGAATTTTCATATAATAAATAGAGATATATTTGTTAAGCAAAAGAGGCATTATGCTATGCCTCTTTTTGATCATTTTATCAGCGTTTAAACAAGAGCCCTTAAGTAATACTTAACCAGTGGAAATATAATAGAGAAAATAATAATTTATATTTTAATTTGAATTTCAAAATTACATATGATTTTCTTTTGAAATTTTTATTTATCAGACTCTTTTCTATAGAAATGTAAATGAAGAAATACTTGGTAAAGAATAAAGGAGGCTGTGACGTCTAATGTAGACACTGATATAGTATATCAGTATTTGACATCCTCACGTTCGAGCTGTAGCCATGGCAGGACGTTCTTCGCTAAGTAGTGCACCGGACTGGTATCTTAAAGATAGAACTTCAGTTCAATCAACATGTGAAGCAGAAATACTTAAAGAAGATTTAAATATGTCAACAATGTCAGAGGATGGATATGAGGTGTACGTTAACAAAAAAAGGATAAAGAAGACACGGCAGATGGAAGCAAAAAAATAAAGCAATTTGAAGGGGCTGTGCCGAAAGCTACAAATGCAGTTACAACTAGGAGTGACAGGATAGTATTTCAATTTCATACTGATGCAGGTTTGAATTACCCGGAGAAGATATTATGGATGGTTAAACTAGCTAAAGCTCACAAGGAAATGGGGGCGCTTTTCAAGAATGGGAAAAATAGCCCTTATGTAACTGTAAAGGATCAGAAGGCAGTGGAGTATTTGTCAACGACTGGTTTTGATGGTGTTGTTATGATTAAGCCAGTTATTGAAAAGATGACAAAAGTTATACTGTTTGGATATCCTACTCTGCTAAATCCAGAGGATGTGGTGGATACTGGTGTTTTCCGTTGGATTCGCCGAAGGACAGTAATGGTAAAAGGAAAGAAGGAAGAAAAAAATCAGCTGGCTGGATTATTCATTGGAACAGAGCCGCCCGAGAGACTCTTCTTACCAGGACTTGGATATAGAAGTTTAGAAGTGTATAAAGAAGCTCCGATAATTTGTTATAAGTGCAGTTTGCGGGGACATAAAGCTTATCAGTGTTTAAATGACAATCGCTGCAGATTTTGCAGTGATAAACATGATTCTAGGGAGTGTGTACAAAAAATTAAAGAAAACATTACTGTTGAAAGAAAATGCTGTAATTACGGTGGATTTCATGACTCAAGTGCCTGGGAGTGTCCTAAATGACCGGTTTTCTCTTTCAAGAGAAATAAAGACAAAGAAACTACAAAACCACGAGAGACGTTGTTGGATATTCCTAAGGAGAAGGAAGAGGAAACTGGGAAAATAATGACAGTTTTAGCTGATTTCAAGAAAGAGCTGGAATCTGTCATAAAAGCGGTAGGAGAGTTAAGTGATAAGGTTAATAATTCGATGATACAAGGTAAGGGAGATAATAGTCTGGCTAGTAATTTGATGATAGAAGGAAAGATAGATAACAGTCATGTGTCTCTAGACTAAAAAAAAAAAAAAAAAAAAAAAAACGGCAAAAATGGCGGTCAAGTCATTTGTAATGAAATGATGACTAGTACAACGAAGGAAATGATGGTAGTTTTGAATATGTTGACTACCTATGGAAAGAAACCAAATGGTAACTTAATGAAGTCTTTGTTACGACATGCGGAAGGCCTTAAGCATAAATTAGATAATGAATCCAGAAAGTAATGTCATAAAATTAATTTCATGGAATATTAATAGTGTAAATTGTAGAATAAATGATTTGCATTCTTATGTTTGGGTTAATGAAATCGATATTATTGATTTACAAGATGTTCGTGAATATAATAATGCCGAATTATTAAAAGGTTATAAAAAATTTGAATTGCTTGCTAATGCTACAAAAAACACTAGAGGTTTGATAACTTTTGTTAAGAATAATATACCAGCAGAATTAATTGTTGCTGGAAGAATAAATGATATAGAATATGTAGTAGTTAAAATTAATATTAAAAATTGTTATTTTTTTTATTATCAACGTGTATATTCATGGTAATGGACTCCAAACTGAGGATCTTTATGACAAAATATTAAGTGATAGAGATAAAATTATTATAATGGGTGATTTAAATGCAAGACATGAATTTTTTGGTAGTATTAATGGAACAAATAATAATAATGGTAAGACTTTGAAATATTTGACGGAAACAAATGATAAATTTGTATTATTAGGTAATAAAGATCCCACTCATATTAGGGATGGGAGATTAGATTATGCACTTATATATGATATGGGGGAAGTTGTGGGTGAGTACACTGTAATTAATGAGTTACTTAGTGATCATTTTGCTATAGGTGTAAATTTAAAATTAAGTAAAATTGAAACTGCTTTTCAGAGAAAAAGGTATAGATTTAAAAATGAAACTCAAAAGAAAAAATTTATAAAGTATATTGAAAATTGGTATGAGGTATATAGATAATTGGAGGTAACTGATGAAAATGAATTCTATGAAGATTTTCTAAGAACTATAGATAAATTCTTTGATATTTTAAAACAAAAAGCAAAGGGTAAGTCACATATGCCTGATTATTGTAAAGATAAATTGGTTATTGAATGGAAAAGTGTTTTAAAAAAGTGTCATAATCTATGGTTAAATAATCCAACTTCAGAAATCAAAGAAACTTTGGAAAATGTTGCAAATTTATATACAGAAATTAGAAAGGAGGCAAGAGGAAAGTATTGGAATGAACATCTAAGTAATTTATCCATATCAAAAAATTTATCTATGATTTGGGATAATGTTAATAAAATTAGAGGAATTAAAAAGAAAACCTTTGTACACCCAAATCCAATAGATGAAGTGAGAAGGTTAAAAGAAAGGTGAGAATTTATTGCAAGCTTTGATAGTCTGCCGCTGGATATGAGGAATTACTTAAAAAATAGAGAACATTTTTGGAAAGATCTTTTTGAACGTCAGGGGAATGTTGAGGATGATACTTGTATTCCCATAAATAGGGATGAAATCTTATATGCATTAAATACAGGAAAATCTACAGCACCAGGTGAGGACGGAGTTCCATAAGATATTTTAAATTGCCTTGTGATGTTAAAAAATAGCCCTATTGTTGACTTGTTTAATTTGTCATATATCAATGGGTGATTGCCAAGGGCTTGGGAAACTGCTATTATTATTCCTATTAGAAAGAGTAATGGGGGTTTTAGACCAGTTTCACTGACCTCTTACTTTTGTAAAATGATGGAAAGGGTAATACGAAACAGGTTAGATTATAAAATTGGAGGTTTATTCTCTGAAAATTTATATGGTTTTATCAAAGGTAAATCGACTGCTGACTGTATTATAAAGGTATTAAGTAACAATAAATCTAACTATAGGTTGTTTGTAGATTTACAGAATGCTTTTGATAAAGCAAATAAAAACATGATATTGGAAGAATTAGTTGATAAAGGAATATCAGGAAATTGGTTAAAGTCGATAAAAGACTATTTGTCTGATAGAAAAGGTAAAGTGATTTTCCCGGGGGTTGAATCTGATGTTTTTGATATAAGCTTAGGTACTCCTCAAGGGGGTATGTTAAGTCCTATACTATTTAATGTCCTAATGGATAGAATTACAAGGTTTAATTTTGGAAATGATGTACAAACTATTATTCATGCTGATGATATTGTTATTCAGTGTCATTACTTTTCTACTATGCAAAATATAGTTAATCAGATTCAGGAGTTATGTATTAATTCTGGTTTAATAATTAATATTAATAAAAGTAAATATCAGTTAAGAATAGATTGTAAAACAGATTTAGTTATGAATAATTTTAAACTGCAAAAGGTACATACATACATATACCAAAGGCACTTCCCCCAATTTTGGGGGGTAGCCGACAACAACAAGAAACAAAACAAAAAGGGGACCTCTACTCTCTACGTTCCTCCAGCCTAACCAGGGACTCAGCCGAGGTCAGCTGGTACTGCTAGGGTGCCACAGCCCAACCTCCCACATTTCTACCACAGATGAAGCTTCATACTGCTGAGTCCCCTACTGCTGCTACCTCCGCGGTCATCTAAGGCACCGGAGGAAGCAGCAGGGCCTACCGGAACTGCGTCACAATCGCTCGCCATTCATTCCTATTTCTAGCACGCTCTCTTGCCTCTCTCACATCTATCCTCCTATCACCCAGAGCTTTCTTCACACCATCCATCCACCCAAACCTTGGCCTTCCTCTTGTACTTCTCCCATCAACTCTTGCATTCATCACCTTCTTTAGCAGACAGCTATTTTCCATTCTCTCAACATGGCCAAACCACCTCAACACATTCATATCCACTCTAGCCGCTAACTCATTTCTTACACCCGTTCTCACCCTCACCACTTCGTTCCTAACCCTATCTACTCGAGATACACCAGCCATACTCCTCAGACACTTCATCTCAAACACATTCAATTTCTGTCTCTCCATCACTTTCATTCCCCACAACTCCGATCCATACATCACAGTTGGTACAATCACTTTCTCATATAGAACTCTCTTTACATTCATGCCCAATCTTCTATTTTTTACTACTCCCTTAACTGCCCCCAACACTTTGCAACCTTCATTCACTCTCTGACGTACATCTGCTTCCACTCCACCATTTGCTGCAACAACAGACCCCAAGTACTTAAACTGATCCACCTCCTCAAGTAACTCTCCATTCAACATGACATTCAACCTTGCACCACCTTCCCTTCTCGTACATCTCATAACCTTACTCTTACCCACATTAACTCTCAACTTCCTTCTCTCACACACCCTTCCAAATTCTGTCACTAGTCGGTCAAGCTTCTCTTCTGTGTCTGCTACCAGTACAGTATCATCCGCAAACAACAACTGATTTACCTCCCATTCATGATCATTCTCGCCTACCAGTTTTAATCCTCGTCCAAGCACTCTAGCATTCACCTCTCTCACCACTCCATCAACATACAAGTTAAACAACCACGGCGACATCACACATCCCTGTCTCAGCCCCACTCTCACCGGAAACCAATCGCTCACCTCATTTCCTATTCTAACACATGCTTTACTACCTGTGTAGAAACTTTTCACTGCTTGCAACAACCTTCCACCAACTCCATATAACCTCATCACATTCCACATTGCTTCCCTATCAACTCTATCATATGCTTTCTCCAGATCCATAAACGCAACATACACCTCCTTACCTTTTGCTAAATATTTCTCGCATATCTGCCTAACTGTAAAAATCTGATTCATACACCCCTACCTCTTCTAAAACCACCCTGTACTTCCAAGATTGCATTCTCTGTTTTATCCTTAATCCTATTAATCAGTATTCTACCATACACTTTTCCAACTACACTCAACAAACTAATACCTCTTGAATTACAACACTCATGCACATCTCCCTTACCCTTATATAGTGGTACAATACATGCACAGACCCAGTCTACTGGTACAATTGACAACACAAAACACACACTAAACAATCTCACCAACCATTCAAGTACAGTCACACCCCCTTCCTTCAACATCTCAGCTTTCACACCATCCATACCCGATGCTTATAAATATTTAGGATTTAATATTGGATTTAAATATAATTAAGAACATATAGATTATGTAAAAATTTTGTGTATTAGTAGACTTAAACCTTTAAGAGTATTGGCAAATTGTGGAAAGGGAATTGGTATCCCATTGTTAAGAATGATATATTTGACAACCATACGGTCAATTATTGATTATTCTGCTCCACCTCTAGCGTTGTTTCCTAATAATAAGATAAGGCAATTGGAACTCATTCAAAATGAGGCATTAAGGGTTGTCTTGGGTTGCCCAGAAACAACTCGTATTGAAGTAATGAGAATGGAAACAAATATGCCTAGTGTGTGTGTGATAGAATAAAGGAAATAACAATGATGTGTGTAATGAAAATGATTAGGAGAGGTGAAAAGTACTTTCACAATATATATTATGGAATTGATAAATCAAAAATCAATGTATATACCAGAAAGTTACTTTAAAATCTGAAGGAGTATAATTTGACTCCGTTATGTGACTTATTTGAAGAAAAAATATCTATGTCCTTGGAGTTTAAAATGTATAAATATAGATATAGAAAATCTGGATTATAAAAAGAGAGAGTATGATACTATTGAATTAAAGTATTATTTCTTAGAAAAAATTAATAAATGTAAAAAGATTAATACTGTTCATATGTATTGTGATGGATCGGTTAGTGAACATGAAGCTGGATGTGGATTTATAAATTGTGTTTATGATGAAAATGGAAAATGTGAGATAAAGAAAGAAAGTTTTAAAATAGAAGGAACAAACTGTAGTACAGTTTCTGAATTATAGGCAATATATGAAGGATTAAAAGCAGTTTCTGATATTATTTTTGTAGACAGCCAAAGTGCATTAAAATTATTGAAGGCTAAAGAACTCCGTTATAAATCTGTAGTCAATAAATGTAGAAATCTGGTTTATAATATTCATTTAAGTAATAATAAAGTTGAATTTATATGGATACCTTCCCATGTAAATATATATTATAATGATATTGCAGATAAGTTAGCTAAACAGGGGGCAGAAAAATATGAAAGTGATATTTTTGAATTAATAAGTCTTAATAATATTAAAAGTCATATAAGATCAGTTAGCAATCAAAATGAGCTATTAACTATTAAACTATTACTGGAAAAGGGAAGTAGTTGTTTATATCATTATTTGAAAATTTCTGAAGGAACAAATGTAACATATGGAAAACGATCTACTTTGTTTGATAGTTGGGTTATGAGACTTAGATTGGGATATAAGTATTATTGGGAATTTAATAAAGACAAAAATGTACCTTGTAAATTTTGTAAACAAGACAAAAGTCATAAGTTGTATCATTACATTATGGAATATAAAGAATTTGATGGAATCAGAAATGATTCCATTGCAGACCTGTATGAACAAATATGTTTTGTAATTAATAATAATAAAATAACTGATTTTATTAAAAAATGTAAAGGTAACCATATTGTATTTTAAAATAGAATAACTGTGTTATTGGGAAAGGGAAGATATAGGAACACTATACTTCCCTTTTGATGTAAATTATCAATAAAATATTTGAATTTGAACTTGGATTTTGATATAGTATATTTTTTTTTTCGGCAAGACTCAAAGAACCAAATAAACTATTAAAAGTTCGGACGGCTTTACTATAATCAGTTATTGAAAATTGCCCTACTGTAAAGCACTTGAGTTACTGAATCAGTATATATATAGCAGGGTAATTACATTAATTTACTGGACTTTCGTTGCCTTGTTTTTTGGGGTAATTAATACCAAAAGCCAGGTAATCCAATAAAACCAATTGATTGTGCAATAATTTCTATTAAGTACCAATTATGGCAATATTTACTGTAAACAATTCTTCTCCTCTCTACTTAAGAAAACCAATACAAATGTTACATTTCTATTCGTAATGGTTATAGTACCATATTGGAAACGTCCTTTCCTGGCAATATACTGGCCTGGGATTCAAATCACGATCAGGCTCGATAGTTCCTTGTATTGTCTGTCACCTCACTATCCTTGTGATCTATGGATGGAGTCTATAGGTGTACCTGCCGATTCTTCAATAGCCATTACCTGGCTTTCCCTGGTCCAAACTTTGGTGGAGAGGGTCTTGGGCGTTGATCATATGCATACACTATTTGGTCAATCTTTTGGGCATTGTCCTCTTAGGGCTTTTTCACTGTCCCTTACCTCTACCATTCATGACCTTAACCCTTGAGCCTAAGAAGGTTACTACTAATACCAAACACTACCACTGATCTTATTTGCTTGTGTATCAAAAAGTGTAAGCTTAGTTTGAATATAAATTTCAATGAGCAAATTATTTGATACCGTTATGTTGATGGTGTTATCAAAATTGGAAAAAAATAATGTGACCTTGATTGTTTTATTAATATATGGACTCTATCCATAAAATTCAATATAAAAATGAATAAAATAAAAGTATCCTATTTTATATGTTTTGATTGTTATACAACCCCAAAAGAGTTTACATTTTTCATATTTAGGATGTATTCCAATAACTTATCATATGTACATTTCTATGTAGGCCTTTCTAAAATTATGAAGTTATCTGTTTTTATCCCTATGTACTTGTAGACACTAGGAATATTTACATAAAAGATGAATTTACCAAAAAGGAAGATTTAACCATTAATCATTGAAATCTTGAGAAATTGTCCACAAAATTCTATGAAAAAAAAGTCGAGGAAACCTTTGACAATATCCAGTTAGATAAAAATAAAAAGAAATCGTCGAATACATATTTTTTCTTACCATTTCTTGAATGTTTTTCAGACCTCAAACCCCTTTTGGAAAAAGATAGATGTAAAGAGAGTGTTTATATATATATATGTATATATATATATATATATATATATATATAATATATATATATATATTCATGGATATATATATAAATATATATATATATATTATATATAGTATATATATATATATATATTATATATATATAAAAATATATATATATATATAGTATATATATATATATATATACATATATACATATATATGTATATATATATATATATATATATATATATATATATATATATATATATATATATATTTATACATATATCCATGAATATATATATATATATATATATATATATATATATATATATATATATATGTATATATATATATATATATATATACATATATATATATATATATAAATATATATATATATATATATATATATACATATATATATAAATATATATATATATATTTATATATATATAAATATATATATATATATATGCATATATATATATATATATATATATATATCTACATATATATATATATATATATATATATATATATATCTACATATATGTATATATACATATATATATATATATATATATATATATATATATAATATATATATATATATATATACATATAGAGAGAGAGAGAGAGAGAGAGAGAGAGAGAGAGAGAGAGAGAGAGAGAGAGAGAGAGAGAGAGAGAGAGAGAGAGAGAGAGAGATTGTTTATACTATTATTCACAGCATCAACGGAGTGATAGTAAAAATAATACTAAATGCAAAAAAAATCTTACAACCGTTGGTTATTAATATTATTATTATTATTATTATTATTATTATTATTATTATTATTATTATTATTACAAGCCAAGCTACAATCGTAGCTGGAAAAATAAGATGCCTTAAGCCCAAGGGCTTCAACAGAGAAAATTATCCAAGTGAGGAAAGGAAATAAGAACATCAATAAACTACAAGAGAAGTGATAAACAATAAAATAGAACATTTTAAGAACAGCAACAACATTAAATCTTCCACATAAAAAAACAAGAGGAAAAATAATAAGATTGATTAGTGTACCCAACTGTACCTTCAAGCAAAATTTAATCATAATGTATGTGCGAACAAATACCAATTATGTTAACAAAAAGAGCCTGATACGAATGTAATCATAAAATTCCACGCTTCTAATTAAGCACAGTCTCCTATCATTAATCGAAAGGAATATAAATTATGCATTTGAGATAAGAAACGTGCTCCTATGTTGGTGCTGAGAACGATGGGATATGACAAAGATTGCCTGTAAAGCTCAAAATCTATATTACGTGGACACCGTTCATAGTTGAAAATAAATATACTAGATGTGAATATGTGTTTGTGCGTGTGTTTGTAAAGATATATGGAGAGATATAAATCAAGGGTGACCGTTACCTTTTCCAAAACGTCTCAATAGATTGTTATTCTTAAAGTAAATACAATACTAGTTACACCCCTTGAAATAGATGCAAATCTTGTAAATATGTATTAAAGATCCACAGTTATATGTGTTTTACATCCAAAAATAGCAGGAGCTCTCGCACTTTTGTTCAGCTGAAAAAGCTCGTTAGAAAAAAGTGCGAAAGCTCCAGCTTTTTTTTTTTTTTAAATATACAACGCATAAAATTATGGAATTTCAATACCCAAGATCTTCAGACACTGCATGGTGTTTTATTCAAGTAACCTTGTATGTGTTAATATAACTTGTTACCAAATTGAATACTAGTAATGGTTGAGCGCATGTATCAAGGAATACACATTGCATTCATTTTCATATTTGGAAGGCCTTGAGCTTTAATCATTTACAGCAACCATATTCAGAATACGCTCTGAAGATCAGATCAGACTGACGTTCAAAGAGCAATTTGACATCGAGTGTTGATGAGATGGCTGAGAGGCGTAGGACGAGAAATATGATCCTTGAGTGGGTGACACAACATAATTTCGATATATGGAATATATTCTGAGTAATTATGAGGAAATGATAAATATCTTTTATGATGAATAATTGAATTATTATTAAAAAAAAAGATTATTTATTACGGTTCTATCTGTCAAATAACTAAAAAAGAAACAGATACACAAAGTGCGTATCATGCTTTCAGAGAGAGAGAGAGAGAGAGAGAGAGAGAGAGAGAGAGAGAGAGAGAGAGAGAGAGAGAGAGAGAGAGCCGAAAATGGTTTTTGGGAGGAATACCTGATACTTGGGGCTTGTCTTCGAACATTCGTGATACATTTTTTTTCAAAACTGAAAATTAATATTATTATTATTATTATTATTATTATTTTTATTATTATTATTATTCAGAAGGAAAATCGTGGATTATTAGGCCTCTTATCTATCATCCTTGCTTGTTATTTTCTGAGTTTCTATTTCCTCCTTGCAAAGATTTTTCTTCCTGGATATAAAAAGTGAGAATGGAATAGAATAAGAAAAATACATTTTATCGATAGGAAGTTTTCTGACTAGGTCATCTCTTCTTATGAAATAATTCAAAGATGGGTTAGAGAATCATCTAAAAGAGAAATACAGGACATATAAATCCTTTCAAAATATAAAAGTTAATGACAAGAAATCTTATAAATATGTTTTTGGGATATAACTGAATTCGCCAAATTGTTGTCATAAATGTGAAGGTTTTCTTAGAAAATGTAAACGAATAGTGACAGCTTTCTATAAATACATGCACATGTTATATAGGTTATGAAAAGAATAATGTATGTATAGAGGTGAAGTTATAATTTCTATAAAAAAAATTAATATTCCAAAAACCATTTTCTCTCTTAATCCTTCAATCACCAACTAGACTCTGCCCATAAAAGACCTTATCCCCATAATCCTTCGCCTTGTGTCAAGAGTCTGTACTCTTTTTACGATCCCCAACCTTTCATGATTCTTTGCTAATTCCTCCATTCCCCTTACTCTTAACCCCCCCCCCCTCTTGACCAGGGATAAGTTGTTACACTTACAACTATTCCTTTTTCGTCTACTCAAAATCTTTCACTTGTCTCCCAGTGTCTTCTACTCACTGGGACTTGCTGCTTTCAAACTTTCTCTACCACTAAAATTCTTCCTTCGGTTCCATGTATTCATGCTCTTTGGGCTGGGTAGCTGCGTCTACCTTGCAAAGTCTTTTAAGGTTGTGTTTTGGGCAAACTGACTCTCCTGCTTGATTTTTAAAGAACTCTTTTGTCAACGTTGACATCTGAAGTCACGTTCTCGGTGCTGAGCAACTGCGCAAGAACACACTCTGTGTGTACTTTCTATTTCTACATTACACTTTGGTGTTATGACCGTGAGTCTAAGAGCCCCCACCCGGAGCGAAACTCTGGGCTATCTGTAACAAACGAATGAACGAGCTTGATTTTTTCACTTTAACTTTAAGCATGATGGTGGGCAGATTTATCTTGACTTGTAAAACTCGTTCCAACTCAACCCAACCCCTAAAATCGACAAAGAACGATCGATCACCTGGACATCGTACATAAACTTATGTTCACATATACTCATTTGAAGTATAGAATTTATTAATTGACTGATGAATATATATCCCTTCTAAGAACGAGAACAGCACAATTAATGCAAATTGCAATGTTTTTGAGAAAAAGATTAGATCAATAGTAAAAGTGTTTTATAAAATTAATGCCACCGAGGCAGCTATTATCTTAAATCAAACTTACATAAAAGAGGGTCTCCTACCGAAATAATAATAATAATAATAATAATAATAATAATAATAATAATAATAATAATAATAATAATAATAATAATAATAATAATATAATGAAAGACTTGCTATGAACGGTATATTTTAAACATTTGCTGTTTAAAGACATTTTCTTTACATAGTCTCTACTGCTTGTATTATTTAAATTATTCTAGCATACATATGATATGATAAGTCATATAATTCATTGATATTGAGCTTTATTGCCAAAGGTTATATAAAATTACGCTCTTCAAAGTGACCCTTCTTGATGTAAAATTCGATAAAGCTGGGTTCTTTGATGTACAAAGCACCGTTTTCTCAATCATGCATGTGCTCACCATTAAAAGGTGAACCCAAATCATTTGATATTGAAAATATAATTAAAAGTCCGTTTTGCTAAAAAGGCAAAGAGATCAAACATAAATCTCTCTGCAAAAGGCTAAGATATAACCGCTGCTAATATTCTTAGTCAAGAGACAATGCTGGTAGCGATACGATGTGATCTTGGCATTTTTTTTTATGCCTGAGTTATATGCATTTCTCTAATAATAATGTGTGAGTCAAAGATAATCGTTCTTTTCCAACCATAGGAAACCAACTGTATACATTAGGTAGATGAAGGACACTTTTGTGAGGGCAACATCACCACAGGAAGTTGAACTACAGTATGAACTTTGCGGAGTGTAGTTGCTTTCACTTCACAGTGGAATACAAGGTAAACGGCGACCTCTCTATCTTCAATACCTTGGTAGAGACTGCCAACAGTAGCTCCTCTACCTGGGTATATATTGAGTCGATTACCTCAGCCTCTGCCCTATTGGGATTAGTAAGTGCCTCAATCACTATAGATGTACTATAATTAAAGATTTTTTAATAAGGACTAGTTTTCACAAGTCCTGCTAAACTATGTGTACTACAGACACAGATCAGCCTGAATAAGAAAAGGATCCGTATACATTGATACAATAATGCTAAACAAGAACCAGCCCCATGGAAGATTAACTATTACTTTAAAGGACATATATAAGAAGGCTACCAAGAGGGTGAGCGTAAAAAAAAAAAAAAAAAAAAAAAAAAAAAAAAAAAAAAAAAAAAAAAAAAAAAAAAACGCCGAAGACAATATTGTTAGCACGAGGAAGGTATTTTACTGCCTTGATATGGCATGTTGTGTTATTGAAGTTACTCGTATTTATTGATTATGAGCCTGGCAGTGTTGTTCATAAAGCACTGAAAGAAAGCAGTAGAACCATAGCCATGCTGGTAAATCTACCTTCGAACATTCATCTCTCCTTTTTTTTGCCACTCACGGGTTATTTTAAAGTGAAATTTCTTATGTAAAAGGAAACAAACAGGTGTAATTTATTCACACTCTTATCAGAATCCTAAAAGAAAATTTTTCTTTTACTTTATTCTAAATTGTTACTAGTCAGCCTTCTTCTATTCATTTGAAAATTAAATAAGTGTTTTTGGTTTTAATTTGCGTGAAAACAACAATAATTATCTCCTTGATCTCTGGATGACAGCTATGGAAATTATTCTCGATTGAAAAGACTGTAATTGCACATACCGTCGTCTTCTAACATTCCTAGTACTTCTTAGAAATGAATTTATTGTTTTTAGTGTTGAACACAGTAGTTGTGAGAATTGTCAAAAGAACCCCCCCCCCCCCAATGTAAAAGAACCTAAAACCAATGAAATAGAGGAGTGGAATTCAGATAATAACCCAATTCTACATTTTACCTCATCCATAATATGGTTCACGGTTTTCCAGCACGCCTAACGTGGACTAAAATAAAAGAAAAAAAAAGTGATATTCAATCGATAAGCCAAATTTGGGACTGGGGAAGCGACAGTGTTCTTTCACACGGTCAGGCTCGTGTACAGTTTCATCTGTGGACATACGCACAACAGCAGAGCACACTCTTCTGGAACTGTGAAGTGTATAGTTCCATGCAAAGATTTTTGTATTTTTTTTTTTTTTCATAAACTGAAGGATATCAACTGACAATAAGCTTATGGATTATATATTGCATAAGTACACAGAAAAAAAACCATTATATGTAATGTTATCGATAATAATAGCTAAAAATAGGGGATACTGCAGTTCCACAGTGTCCATACGCAAGTCACCACTGATGACATGTGTCAGGGATTTTTCCAATGATGTCATGCTGAAATGATGTGTGGTGGTGGTCAGGCTACTGTGGCTACTCCTGAGAAAAAGGTGCCCAGACTTTTACCTCATATAAGTGGTGTGGAGAAAAAATCGAAAATGAACAATAAATAATTTATAGGTATAATGTACCTAATATATATATACATATATATATATATATATATATATTATATATATATATATATATATATATATATATATATATAATATATGTATATATTATATATATATATATATATATATATATATATGTAATATATCTATATATATATATAATTATATATATGTATATATATAATACTATATATATATATATATATATATATAAATATATATATGTATATGTATATATATATATATATATATATATATATATATATATATATATATATATATATATATATGTGTGTGTGTGGGGGGGGGTGTATGTGTGTGTATTCTTCTTTCCCACCGTTATTCTTACATTAAGGGATTGGTTGTCTGACGTGCCTTCTCCAATTTCTTCTATCAAAGGCATCCTCTTCTACCAAGCCTCTTCTCTCCACATCATCCTTCACCTTGTCCCGCCATCTAATTCTCTGCCTCCGTCCTGATCTTCTCCCCCTTACATGATCCTCCCAAGCCCTCCTTACTCCCTCCCTATCATACATCCTCAACACGTGCCCACACCATCTCAGTCATGACACTATTATCACTTCTATAATCTTTACTACCACTAGGATTCCTCTTATTTCATTGTTTCTCAATCTTCAAAGCAGTGATATCCCCATAATGCACCTCATTGTTAACATCTCTATCTCTCCAGCTTTTCTTCCTATTTTGGTCTTAATACCCACGTTTCTGATCCATACGTTAACACTGGTCTTACTACTGCGTTTTAGATCTTGACATTTAACTTGATTGTCATTTTCCTATCGCATACCATTCCTGCTACCTCCCTCCACTTCCTTCATGCGGTTTTTAATCTATTCACAGCTTCAGCGTCACATATTTCCTCTTGACTTATAGTAGATTCCAAGTATATAAATTGTTGCACTTGGTTTATACCTGAGCCTCTACTTTCATGCATGAATATTCTGTCCCTACTTAATTAGTGATCACCATAACTTCCATCCTTTCTAATTTTACTCTCAAGCCACTCCTTTCCAAAGTCTCTTACCATTCTACCACTCTTCTCTGTAATTCTTCTTCATATGCAGCAGTAATTACCAAAACATATGCCTATAGTAACTTCCATAACTCTACATTTCTGATCCCTTCACTTAACATTTCCATGACCACCAAAAATAAAAAACGGGCTTACTGCTGAGCCTTGGTGTAATCCAACACTATCTTCAAGTATTTGTTTCCGCAGCAGGTGTTATTTCTCTTTTCCATGTTCTTTTGGACATCATCTCAACCATTCTAACCGACTTTTACGGAGTTTTCTTCATCCTAAAGTACCAAAACATCACTTATCTTGGTATTTTATCAAAAGTCATCTCCAAATCTACAAAAGGACAGAAGAGCTTATGGTTTAAAGCCTCTGCCATTCATGAGAGGCCTTTGAGCCTTGGAACACCTTTAAGCCTTTTACATGTATATATAAGGAAATAAAACTCTATTTGTGATATTTATATTTTCTACTGATCCTTTTCGAGGAACTTGTGTATAGTAAGATCTAATGTATAGTATTGTTTTGATTGTTCCTAATTTATCATTTTGATAAAAGCGTAAAATTTTTGCTCCCGAATGCATATCCATATTTTCATGAATTCCTTCCAATTGAACTCAATACAATATCATCATAACAAAGTTGAAAAGCCATTAAACAATACAGCTGA
>NC_090725.1:42595930-42598430 GCF_036898095.1 Palaemon carinicauda | reverse complement strand
AAGAAATGGTGTTGTGATTAAGATCTTACTTGCGATCTTATTTTTCTCTGTGCTTTTCATTGAAATAAAACAAGGATAGATTTATTGATTTCCATAGCTATCTTTCCAATAAATTTTTTAGTACTCAACACCGACCAACGTTGCATAACATTCGTGACTCCATTTACCTATATCTTTTCTGTAAAAAGATCAATCTGTGTCAAAACCTGCTACAAAATGCTTATTGATTAAACTGGAATGAATAAAATGTTCAGAATTTAAGGTAAAACATTCCATATTGTGTATTTCAGTGAGTTGTCCTAAAGCAACTCAAACATATACTACATGAGACTATACACAAATATTTGAAGTACAACAATATTTTATAAATATCATTCATAGGTGCATAAAAAATTAGAGGACCCATATACACCAATCATGCATGATTTAACGAACAATGGTAGTTTATAAATCTACGCACATATTTCTTAAGGGACATAATAAACACAAACGAAGATATTTTTCTTATACATATAACAAAATTTATTGTACTATGGTGCATCATAACACACACACAAAAAAAAAAAAAAAAAACATAACGAATGGCTGATCCTAAGTTAACATTTAGATTCTTAATCAGAGGCTTATGTACACCCTATGTTTTCATATTTAGGTCTCCCAGTGTTAGCATTGCTATATAATAACGAATTATATTTGAACCTATTCAACTTTTATGGAAGTTTTATGGTATTTGAAATCAAATTCAGTATAATGTTTGTTTTTTTCCACAATAAAGAAAGTGTCCTAATAGAAATGTTGTATATACTTCCAGGCTATAGTTTCTGATAAAGCATTATTGCACAACATTTGTAGGCCATAAGTCAAGCATTTAAATTCAGACTACAAAGGCTTTAATAGTTTACTATTGTGATTTTATCACATCAATTTATGGTAATGGATCTGCCCTTATTTGCGTCTTTGTAAGGGAAGATATAGTCACCCCCCCCGGGGGTTTTTGTTTTGTTTTTGAACCCACACATTATAATCCTATAACCAAATTTCACTTCATGCCCTAAAATATTCCTGTGTATTTTCCATTCGAAAAATATTCATACTTTCATATGTAACCCATTCTATATTTGGTATCGTGGGAAATAAACCATGTTAAAGTTATGGGTGTCATTTAGTATGATTCCTTTTATTATGAATGAAGACACCTATAACGGGAAGAAGAGCTTAATGTTACCATTGTTTGTAATGTATGTAAGTCTGTGTAAGCATTTGCAATTTCCTTCCATCAGAAAGACCATAGACTGAGATGAACGTTCTCAATGTCCTTGTCAGAATAAACATTTGCAGTCTCATTTCACCAGAAAGAGCATAGACTGAGATGAACGTTAATCAATGTCCTTGCAATACTAGTATAAATAATTTCTTCTAAGGCAATTGAATTTTACAATTGTCTATTTGCTTCACATGTGAAATAAGTATGTCAATATATTTTCGTTTACGTTACAGGATGTTGAGGAATAATCACAAGTAGACGGTTCAGTAGTTATGTTTGAGAGATGAAATGGACATTAGAATTCGGATTACGGTGTTTTTATTTACACTGGAAGGTTTAATGTTCAGTCAATACTAGGTTGACTAAAGAGATAGCTTGATTTACACTAGTCGCGAGTGAAGTGACGATTCTTGGTGACCCTTGCTGTTTCCACTTCGACAAATAATCTCAGCATTTTATGTCTGTTTGTGTGTGTGTTCTCTTACATATCTGAATTATTTGCTTAATTAACCGTGCCTTTTCTTTCTACTATTACAACATGAACATGTTTATAACAACTGGCTAACCTATTGTGGACCAGAATCAAACAAACTTCTGCTTATATTCTATTTTATTCACTATCTAGGCATAGACATATAATAATATATATTCACACTCATACCTAGAATATTAATCCATAAACTTATCTATTTCAGGTAAAATTCGATGCCATCAAATATTCACTTATATTATAAATTATCATATATTACAGTGTCAGAGCTACAAATTAAACAACCAACTAAATAAGATAATATCACTGATTATCCAAACAATCATCTAAACACTTGATTAATTACAACAATCATGAACAAATATAACTAAAGATAACTATAACATGTTTCATAATACGGGACAACGTTTTTTGGCGTAATATAAGGTTGTTTTCTCTACTTATAGAAAATCTTATTCCAATGGTAATATGGCACCATTTAATTGCCTGGGAAAATAAAAATGATACTTAACTTAAATATTACAATTTCAATTACTGATTAATAACTGAGCAAGTGCAATAAACAATCAATCTATCACCTGTGTTTTCCAATCTTTAATACACAGCTGAAATCAGAATTTACTCTCTTAATCTTTGACCAAGTTTCCTCTAGTTTTACTGACATTTTCATTAAAATCATCCTTTCTAATACTACTGTCGGATTTACTCTAAATAACTGACAAAGACTTATCAATCCCACTTTCACT
>NC_090725.1:42590468-42592968 GCF_036898095.1 Palaemon carinicauda | reverse complement strand
ATCACAGCATGCCTAGAAGAAGTTTTTAAAAATTCAAATTGGGAAAATGCAGAAATTGGTTTTTATGGGGGTACATCTTAACAACTTGCGGTTTGCGGATGTCATAGTTCAATTAAGTAGATCATTGGAGGAATTGCAAAAGATGATACAAGATTTGATTAGAGAAAGCAGAAATGTAGGACTGGAAATAGATATGATTAAAAATAAGATAATTTTCAATGAAAATGCACATAGACAGCAAATATGAGTTATGGACGAACATATAGAGATTGTTAAGGAATACACAAACATAGGATAGACGCTGTTTCCCTAGGACACGAAACCAAAATTAAAAGAAGGATAAAAATGGGATGGAGAGCGTTTGGTTAACAATATGAGATTATGAAAAGAAAAATGTCAGGTTCTTTAAAATAAAAAGCTATTTAATCAGATGCCAATACCAGTTTCAACATATGCATCAGAAAATTGGAGATTTTGCAACAAAATCTATGGAAAGAATAATGATGGGAGTAACAATTAGAGACATAAAAAGAGCATCATGGATACGCGAACAGACTAAACGTAGAGGATATTCTAACAACACGCAAGAAAAAGAAATAGTCATGTGCAGGACACATAATTACAATGACACTATGAACGACAAAATGGTTCCTTAGAGATTGCAAAAATAGCAGGGAAGGAAAAGAATTCTATTGATTTGACGAACTAAGAAAGTTTTGTGGTGTGGACTGGCATAGAAACACCATAAACAGACTAAAGTGAAACGACATATCTGTAGCCTTTGTTCTGCAGTGAACTAGTAACAGCTGATGATACACGCGCACACACACACACACACACACACACACACATATATATATATATATATATATATATATATATATATATATATATATATATATATATATATATTGGGATACAGTTGGTCTCTGACGTCATATTCTTTAAAGCCAATAGACTCAGTAACTTTGTAAGATCAATGTTTTCCCACGGGAATCTTCCAATTGTCATAGTTTCTTAAGAATCTTCGGCGATCATTTCCCTTAGCAATGATAATCCAAAGACTACAAAAAACAGAAAGATGAAAATGTTGAAGAAATTCAAAGTTTCTTAGAGATTATGTTGATAAATAAGAAAAATTCAGAAGTATTGATATAAATGTCCATACATATAAACGTATATGAACACATACATATTACATATAGAATCCACACGAAGACCACCCGCTGTACATGAAACCACCTGAGACCCATCATATCTCAGATCAATTCGCCCACCAGAGTGATAAAGAAGACCTTGAATGAGATCCTTATCCCCTTTATACCAGGTACCCACTTATTGGAATCAGCGGTGGAGGTCTTTGAGTTATTGAAGGGAAAAGGACCTGAAAAAAGACATTGTCTCCCTCGATATTGGAGAGAGGCAAAATTTTCCTTAATGTTAAAGGGAACACAGAAAATAATTGAGAAAATATTTTATCTTCTGCGTAGGCTACGTTTATTATGTATTTCAGTAGTATTTTAGTACTTAATAATTAAACTTTTTTGGGGATATAGGGCAGTGAGTGTTGAATATTTATTTTAATAAAACAAATTTACTAGTTTTTGAAATGTAGTATGTTAAATTGAACTATTGAAGGAAGATTTCACTATATACAATCCCAAATGCTGTTTCTTGCATTCACATTATTATTTACCATATTTCAGTAAATATTAAGGTAACATTTCATGTTTTTCTTAGATGACGAAACCCAGTTCGCAAGGCAGAGAATTTGATTTTCAGAAAATAGCTGGTCACCCAGTTACCCTAGACAACAGAGGAAATGGAATATATTGTAAATATCACAAATTGTAAACTAAAAAGATGCACCAATACATGAAAAACAATACAAAGTAGTAACAGAGTGCATCCAAGGTAATTAAGAGCACTCTTTTATCAATTTATTTCAAAATGAAAATTAAACTAAAACTTGGGTTTACAAACTACGTTGTGGAGTAAATGACTAAGTTAACACGCCACAAACTAAACGCTTCCTATCAGAAATATCATAAAGATATGAATAAAAAGTTCTTATTCATGGCTTCAAGGTGTCTATGAATTTATTTCTCAGAGATATCAGGGTTCATATCACCAAGAAAATATCATTTAACTTATCTACAACAGCTTGTTTATGCATGAGGAAAGTTCTTGAATTAGTCTTCATTAACCAAATGAACAACATAAATTAATCAAATTAGCATTATTAACTGTAAATATTTGGAAATATTCTATTGATTACCTCAAGACAATGATAATCCATGAGAGGCTGATCACAAATTATCAAACAATTCAGGGGTTATGATATCAACCTGGGACGAGATGTATACCTTTTCCAGAGTAGAATACTCTCCCCTAATTCAGAGCAGTCTAATGCCATATATATATATATATATATATATATATATATATATATATATATATATATATACATATATATATGTATATATATATACATATATAT
>NC_090725.1:42580468-42585468 GCF_036898095.1 Palaemon carinicauda | reverse complement strand
TAATAATAATAATAATAATAATAATAATAATAATTATAATAATGATAATAATAATAATGATAATAATAATAATGTTGATAGAGGTTATATATGCATGAATGTGTATAATATGTATGCTCATATATGTGTACTATTATGTATATGGGCGTGTATACATGTATATGACCTTAAATATAGTTTATACATGTATATGTTTCTTAATTTAAATGGATTGTTTTTTCAAAAAGAATTCAAGATAATGTATATCTGTATAAAGAAAGCGTATTGGACTTAGAAGAAAAAAAAAAAAAAAAAAAACTGACATCTGAAATGACCCTAGCTAAAGGAATATGAGGTCAATAAACTTAAACACTTGAGTGTTTGAGTCCCCACAAGTAACCTTTTTTGACATATTGTAATACAAATATCTGTATGTATATTCGTACTTTAACTGTATAATACATATTCTTCGCTTTCCTCATAAACCTGACAACACAGACATTACAAAATAATTCTTCTTCACTCAAGGGGTTAACTACTGCGCTGTAATTGTTCAGTGGCTACTTTCCTCTCGGTAAAGGTAGTAGAGACTCTATAGCTATGGTAAGCAGCTCTTCTAGAAGGACACTCCAATATCAAATCATTTTTATCTAGTCTTGGGTATTACCATATGCCTCTGTATTATGGCCTTTCACTATCTTGGGTTACAGTTCTCTTGCTTGAGAGTATACTCGGGCGCACTGTATTTTCTTATTTCGTTATTTTCTTACCTCACTGAGCCCTTGGAGTCCTTGGGCTTAGAGCATCTTGCTTTACTAAACAAGGTTATAGCTTAGCTTGTAATGATAGTAATAATAATAATAATAATAATAATAATAATAATAATAATAATAATAATAATAATAATAATAATAATAATAATAATAATAATAATAATAATATTGTAAAATCTCTCTCAATCAGCATTTCTTCTTCAAAAAGTAAGACGAAACTGCTAGGGATTCACTCATATTTTAATTTTCCCCGGTGGGTCTTTTGCATCTGAGCATCACGTTTCCCTGTGAGTTTTTCGCATATAAATCTTTATTATTATTATTATTATTATTATTATTATTATTATTATTATTATTATTATTATTATTATTATTATTATCACCGTCATCATCATCATTATTATTATTATTATTATTATTATTATTATTATTATTATTATTATTATTTTCATTATTATTATTATTATTACTTGCTAAACTACAACCCTAATTGGAAAAGCAGGATGATATAAGCATCTTTACAAAATCAGCCCATAAATGTGAATGCTTAATCAAATAATACAAAAAACTCTTCAAAATATTTTATTATAGTAACATTTATTTCAAATAATGTAAAAATTAAAAGAATTTTATTCAAGTTCTGTTATCGAAGGGTATATGACTCATTTATCAAATTTACTATTTCTTAATCCAAACGTAAAAGGCGAAGAAAAATTTCCCGTTATAGATATATATATTTCCTGTTAAGACATAAAGTAATAAAATGTATAAAAAAGAACCTTAACATTGCCACAAAAATTAATAGTAACAAAAGACACAAAGTAATAAAGTGCATTAAAAGAACTATAACATTAGCACATAAATTAAAAGTAACTAATGATTATTCAAAAACTCCTAACGTTAAGGTATTCTAAAAAAGCAAAAACAAAAGCCTTTCATAATTAAGAATGGCATTCGAACAACACATAAAACGAAGGACAAAATCGAGTTACGAAATCCGAAAGATTTTTAATATTGGTGGTCAACGACTCTCAAAACTTGCATGTTACATAATATCCGCAAAGTTATCGATGACGTCAACACTTATGAATGGTATGGAATATTGATTGTCGTGCAGTGGAAGATGAAGATGTCGAGGAGAGAATGGTTACTGACGAGCCTCAGAGGGAGTATTTGTTAGTTTCCAAGCTAAAGTTGATGAGATCCCAAAGGAATAGGGACGGATTGAGTTCATTCCCTCCCTCGTATATTTTTCTCTATCTCCTTTCCTGTCTGTCAATCTTCTCATTCTTTTGCGTAATATATTTTTTTCTACCCTGACTTCTTCACTTTGATATATAGCATCATCATTACCATCATCATCATCACCCGTTACTAGTCCACTGCAGAACAAAGATCTCAGACATGTCCTTCCACTTGCGTATATTTATGGTCTTTCTGCGCTATTCCACACCCGAAAAAAAATTTTTTTAATTCGCCAATCCTTCGTCTTCTCTTCCCTCCCCGGTTGCTTTTATAATATCTAGGGGCCCGTTCTCTTATTTATAATGTCTAATTATCGTCTTTCAGTCTTATTATATGTCCGGTTCATGTCTATTTCATTTTCTTATACATGCATACATATACCAAGGCATTTCCCCCAATTTTGGGGGTTAGCCGACATCAAACAAATGAAACAAAAAAGGGGACCTCTCCTCTCTACGTTCCTCCCAGCCTGACAAGGGACTCAACCGAGTTTGACTGGTACTGATAGGGTGCCACAGCCCACCCTCCCCCCGTTATCCACCACAGATGAAGCTTCATAACGCTAAATCCCCTACTGCTGCTACCTCCACGGTCAACCAAGGCACCGGAGGAAGCAACAGGACCTACCAGAACTGCGTCACAATCGTTCGCCATTCATTCCTATTTCTAGCACGCTCTCTTGCCTCTCTCACATCTATCCTCCTATCACCCAGAGCTTCCTTCACTCCACCCATCCACCCAAACCTTGGCCTTCCTCTTGTACTTCACCCATCAACTCTTGCATTCATCACCTTCTTTAGCAGATATTCATTTTCCATTTTCTCAACATGGCCAAACCACCTCAACATATTCATATCCACACTAGCTGCTAACTCATTTTCTTACACCCGTTCTCACCCTCACTACTTTGTTCCTAACCCTATCTACTCGAGATACACCAGCCATACTCCTCAGACACTTCATCTCAAACACATTCAATTTCTGTCTCTCCGTCACTTTCATTCCCCATAACTCCGATCCATACATCACAGTTGGCACAATCACTTTCTCATACAGAACTCTCTTTACATTCATGCCCAACCCTCTATTGTTTGCTACTCCCTTAACTGCCCCCAACACTTTGCATCCTTCATCCACTCTCTGACATACATCTGCTTCCACTCCACCATTTGCCGCAACAACAGACCCTAAGTACTTAAACTGATTCACCTCCTTAAGTAGCTTCTCCATTCAACATGACATTCAACCTCGCATCAACTTCCCTTGTCGTACATCTCATAACCTTACTTTTACCCACATTAACTCTCAACTTCCTTCTTTCACACACCCTTCTAAATTTTGTCACTAATTGGCCAAGCTTCTCTTTTGTGTCCGCAACCAGTACATTATCATTCACAAACAACAACTGATTTACCTCCCATTCATGGTCATTCTCGTTTACCAGTTTCAATCTTCGTCCAAGCACTCGAGCATTCACCTCTCTCACCACTCCATCAACATACAAGTTAAACAACCACGGTGACATCACACATCCCTCTCTCGGCCCCACTCTCATCGGCACCCAATCGCTCACTTCATTTCCTATCGTAACACATGCTTTACTACCTTTATAGAAACTTTTCACTGCTTGCAACAACCTTCCACTAAATCCATATAACCTCATCACATTCTACATTGCTTCCCTATCAACTCTATCATACGCTTTCTCCAGATCCATAAACGCAACATACACCTCCTTACCTTTTGCTAAATCTTTCTCGCATATCTGCCTAACTGTAAAAATCTGATTCATACACCCCTACCTCTTCTAAAACCACCCTGTACTTCTAAGATTGCATTCTCTGTTTTATCCTTAATCCTATTAATCAATACTCGACCATACACTTTTCCAACTACACCCAACAAACTAATACGCTTTGAATTACAACACTCATGCACATCTCCCTTACCCTTATATAGTGGTACAATACATGCACAAACCCAATCTAATGATACCATTGACAACACAAAACACATATTAAACAATCCCACCAACCATTCAAGTGCAGTCACACACCCTTCCTTCAACATCTCAGCTCTCACACCATCCATACCAGATGCTATATATGTTTTCTTATATGTTAGAATATCCAATACCTTAGTTTACTCTCGTGTCCATGCTGCTCTTTTGCTGTATTTTAGTCTTATTTCCAAAATTATACTTTCCTTAGATCTTTGAGTTATAAGTAGATTATGTTCTAAAGCTTTAAGTAAGGCTCCAAGTTTCTGATATATTAGTTAATGCTGGTGGGACAATCTGATTAAATGCTTTTCTTTTAAGAGAAAGTAGTGTTTTACATTTCATAAGCCGATTTTCTTTACCAAATGCTCTCCATCTCATTCTTATCCCTCTATTAATTTCGGTTTCGTTTCCTGGGAAAACACTGACTGTCTGTCCTAAGAACGTGTATTCGTTAATAATCTCTAGAGGCTCGTCAATAACTTTTATTTATGATCTCTCTGCATTTTCATTGAACATTATCTTAGTTTTACTAATATTTTTTTCAGTCTTAGATTTTTGCTTTCTCTTTTCAAATCTTTTATCATCTTTTTCAATTCCTCCCATGATTCACTTGCAAAACTGTCATCCGCAAATCTTAAGCTGCTTAGGTATTCCCGATTATTATTGAATCATACAGTTTCCCAATCTAAAATCTTCAAATCACTTTTATGTATACTTTGAATGATTTAGGAGAGATAGGGCCTCCTTATCTAACTCTTTTTCAAATGAAATTTTCTCACTATCTTTATGTAGTTTTAGGATTTATATATATATATATATATATATGTATATACATATATGTATATGTGTGTATATATATACATATATATATATATATATATATACATAAGTATATATATGTTTATATATATATATATGTATATATATATATATATATATATGATAAATTTTGCACATTTTTACGTGTTTTTCATATTCAAATAAGCCATATATATTTTTGA
>NC_090725.1:42552968-42572968 GCF_036898095.1 Palaemon carinicauda | reverse complement strand
CTACTACCACTTCAGATTCAGGGCAACCGCGAAGAAATGTGCCGAGGATTGTCAGTCGCCAAAAAACGTGTAAGTAGGCCATCGCTAGTGGCAGTGGCCTCCCGTGTTTTAATCTTTTCTTTTTACATGATGCAGGAATGAGCGTGCGATTTTTGGTAGACATGAGTGCTTGTCGTTCTCTTTTGCCAAGGAAACTCTTCAAGACACGACATAGTCTGTCTACATCTACCGACGTCCGCTTGGTAGCTGCCAACGGATCTGCGATACCCACCTACGGTTACGAGAACCTCACATTATCGTTCGGAAACGGTAAATTCAATTGGAAGTTTCTCGTTGCTGACGTCACAATGCCAATCCTCGGTGTGGATTTCCTCTCTCATTTCCACCTTCTGGTCGATGTCGCCCACCGACGATTGGTCAACGCAGACTCGTACTTGTCGACACCTCTTCAACCCGCCCCTTCTAACCTTGCTCTCCACATCAGCGCACCCACGGATGACTACGCACACCTCCTCACGTCGTACCCGGAAGTTTTCCGTCCAGAACTTCGCCAACCGCCCACGGTTCCTGCCAAGCACGGTATTTATCACCATATCAAGACGACGGGACCCCCAGTCTTCGCAAAATTCAGACGTCTGGCACCGGAACGATTGGCAGCCGCCAAACAGACGTTCGCCGAAATGGAGGAAATGGGCCTTTGCCAAAAGGCCTCCAGTCCATGGTCGTCACCCTTACACATTGTTCTGAAGGAAGACGGCTCCCTCCGTCCGTGCGGGGATTACAGGCGCCTGAACATGCAAACAGAACCGGATCACTACCCCCTCCCAAACATTGCCGACGTGACCTACCTGCACAAAGCAAAGGTTTTCTCTACGCTCGATCTCCTGAAGGGGTATTATCAGGTGCCTATGAACCCAGAAGACATCCCCAAGACTGCCATCACCACTCCGTTTAGTACATACACCTTCAATTACTCTTGTTTTGGCCTTCGTAATGCTGGGGCCACGTTTCAACGTCTCATGGATGGCATCTTAGGGGACCTCCCTTTCTGTGTATGTTATGTGGACGACATACTTGTGTTCTCCTCCTCAAAAGAGGAACACCTCCGTCACCTGCTCATCGTGCTCGACCGCCTGCAACAAAACGGCCTTGTAGGCCGGTACGACAAGTGTACCTTTGGCGCCAACGAAGTGTCGTTCTTAGGGCACCGCATCACTCTTGAAGGATCCATCCCCTCCCTGAGAAGGTAGCAGCCGTTCAGAACTTTCCCGCGCCCTCGACCGTCAAAGCTCTTCAAGAGTTCTTGGGCATGATCAACTATTATCACCGTTTTCTGCCAGCCATTGCTGCCACTCTTGCTTCCCTCTACGCCTCCCTCAAGGGCAAGCCAAAGGACCTGAAGTGGGGTCCCCTTCAAGAAGCCGCCTTCTGCAATGCAAAGAAGGCCCTATCAACTGCTGCGGCTCTCACTTTTCCTATCCCACATGCCCCTCTCCTTCTCTCCACCGATGCCAGCGACGTCGCTATTGGTGCAGTACTCGAGCAGGTGGTCAACAGCTCGCCCCGCCCATTTGCCTTCTTCAGCAGAAAACTGTCCAAGGCAGAATCGGGCTATTCTACCTTCGATCGAGAATTGCTGGCGGTGCACTTGGCTGTCTGTCACTTTCGTCATTTCTTAGAAGGTACGCCCTTCGTCATTTGCACAGACCACCTGCCTCTTTTGCACGCCTTCACTCGACAGTCTGATGCCTGGTCCGCCCGGCAACGCCGACATCTCTCCGTCGTGGCTGAATACAATTGCACCCTTCAATACGTCCTTTCGAAAATGAATCCTGTTGCCGATGCCCTGTCAAGAAACACGTTGGCTGCTATTCAACTGGGATTGGATTACAACAGCCTGGCTGAAGCCCAACGACAGGATCCAGAATATCAAGCATGTAGGACATCCTGCACGTCCCTCCATTGAGAAGACTTCCCCCTCGACGACTCCAACACCACCCTCCTCTGTGACGTCAGTACTGGCAGACCACGACCTTGGATTCCTGCTCCCATGCGCCGACAGGTGTTTGATTTCATTCACGGCCTTTCACATCCCTCGTGCCATTCTACTGCACAGCTGCTGAAGGCAAAGTTCATTTGGCACGGCATTTCTAAGGATGCTAAGGATTGGGTCCGCGCCTGTACTTCTTGCCAAACTTCCAAAGTACATCGACACACGGATTCAGGAGTGTGCACCTTTCCTCAACCTCAGCGTCGTTTCGCACACATTCACGTCGACGTTGTAGGCCCCCTACCCACATCACAAGGACATCGTTACCTGTTTACCGTCTTGACCGCTCCACCCGTTGGCCTGAAGCCATTTCCATGGAAACTGCCACGTCCGCCGCATGTACATCTGCCTTACTCTCTGGATGGATTGCAAGATTTGGTATCCCTGAGCATATTGCTTCTGACAGAGGAACCACTTTCACCTCTCAATTGTGGACATCATTAGCGAATCTCCTGGGCATCACCCTACATCAGACAACGGCCTACAACCCCGCTGCTAATGGAATGGTTGAACGTTTTCATCGCACCTTCAAAGCAGTTTTGATGTCCCGCTGCAAGGATTCAAACTGGTTTACTCAGCTTCCCTGGGTCCTCCTGGGACTAAGGACCACTCCTAAAGACACCCTCGACGTCTCGGCAGCTGAAATGGTGTATGGCGACCCGTTGGTCGTTCAGGCCGAATTATTTCCTCCTACAACCTCATCCGATGATCTCCAGCGCATACGTCATGTCGTGGGAAAATTTACTCCATGCCGCAAGACTTACAAGCCCCTAGCGAAGCATCACATACCAACAAACTTGCATTCTGCAACGCACGTCTTCCTGCGCAACGACACTACCAAGCCACCCCTAACGCCCCCTTACACGGGCCCTTTCCTTGTGATCCGACGCAGTCCGAAAGCATTCCTACTAAACATTCGAGGCAAAGAGGACTGGGTCTCCATTGATTGTCTAAAACCTGCTTATCTACGGCCAGCTGACCCGCCTACAGTTCGCCTCTCTAGAGCAGGGCGCCCTATTTAACATGTACAGTATGTAATTTTTAGGGGGGGAGCCATGTACCAACCGTGTGTCACACGATCGTACATAAATTATTTTGTATATATTATGCTTGTATCTGCGCTCTTCCCTCGCACTAAAAAGAACCAGAATAGACATGTCTGCGTGTCGCCTATGTAACATTGTCATTTTCTCGAACATGTATTTTCCTGTTGCCTTGAGGTTTTGTATACAAAGGAGAGTGTTTTTTAAAAAAGTTACTCAGTTGATTGCATCCTGCCTTTGAGTCATAACCTTTCTCTCGGCCATCACACATATCATATAAATGAATAATATATATGTATATGTATATATATATATATATATATATATATATATATATATATATATATATATATATATATATATATATCTGTCTATCTATATATCTATCTATCTATCTATCTATCTATCTATCTATCTAACTATATATATATATATATATATATATTTATATATATATATATATATATATATATATATATATATATATATATATATATATATATAAGCACCCAAAAATCAAATGCAGCAATCTCTTGTCCACTACAGGGTAAAGGCCTCAGACATGTCCTTAGTCAGGTCTGGGGTTTGGCCATTCACCTCATCACGCTGGTCACTACGGATTGGAAATGGTAGGAGACCAACCTCGTATAGATGGCCCTTACTAGTACAGATCTGCTGATCATGGCAATGCATAAACCCGGACACTGTTTTCATCACTAACACTAGTGATTTTGATTTTTACAAATAAGCCAGACATTTTTTTTCAATGTCAAATTCGATCTGCCATGTTACCTTAGCCCCATAGGAAAATTCCTGTAATGATAAATATCTCCACCCAGCCAAGGACTCGAACCTATGACCAATATAAATAAGAATATACATTGGACTGTTTAGACCACTCGTCTGTAAACAGACATAAGAGTTAATTCCAACTCTGCAGTATTTAATCTTTTCGAGTACAAGATTTGTATTTAGGATCAAAATCCACCCATCTCCACCATTACAGGTGATTATTAAGTATGTAAAATTTTCTGATAATATGATCACTAACACTAGCGAGATATATTTTTTGTAATGTCCCCTGAATTATTAATGCTTATGCTAACACCCATGATCTGTTGCTAAAAAGCAGTTTTTTATAGCAGGGCTTAAAATCATGAACAATATATTAGCATATGACATACACATTATGCAAAATTTATATTACATTGATACCTTTGCCAGCAAATATCAAATATTTTAGGAAAAACTTAGTCTTCTATATAACTTTTTAATGATTATCATTCTTAGGAATCCATTCTGGTTTCATCGCAATGAAATGTTTATCATATAGCTGGAAAGTTTTTAATTCAAATAAATTTAAATCTTCCCCATCCATGTTTTTATTTTTCATAAGACTTAATGAATATATATCATTAACATTCTTGATTTTCAGTCTTTGAGTAAATGTTTATCTTTTGATTCTTCAAAACCCCTACCTGCCACTCCATGACACACCTCATGACCTGTCAGCCCTCGATGGAGAATTATTTTAACATTCTAGATCTAACCAACTTCTTGGGAGCAGCCTGCCACTAAAAATACCATTACACTTATACGACTCATTCTCTTTTGTGAATAACTTATCTTGGGATACACTGTATTGAAAAGATAGTAAGTTTAAACACCCACTATTGTCGCTTCTTTCTGAGAGGGAATGTTTTCCCATAATGCTCACAATCTACTGTTATCTACTATCCTCAAAATGGATTGATTCATGTATAACCTTCAACCTAAATATTAGAATACTTTTTAGATTATTTTTGAACGTATAGATCTTACCGAAATATATGTTCACTACATTGACTGCACATTTGCAAATGCCCCCTTCTGGGTGCATTGATGAACTATGGAAGACCTTCGAGGAGTGCAGTTCCCTTAGATTCACGTTGAACCATCATGACAACGGCTATATTCCCTTCCATGATATCCTGGTCTCGACTGCAGAGCGTGGGTTTGATAGCACTTTCTACACAAAGATCCTGAACTTAGGCCTTTGCTTGAATTGTCGCAGAGAATGTCTCAATAGATACAAGACCTCCACCATCAGAGCTTATGATCATCGGGCCTTCTCCCATTGTTCTTCCTGGACGGAGACCCAGCAAGAGCTGTATAGTGCTATCCAGGTCCTCATAAACAACAGTTACTCCACCAAGCACAACTTGTAGAGTCAACCTGTATTACAACAGCATAAGGCGCAGGCAGTACCAGCAGGATGAGAAGGGCAATATTAAAACACCAACATATAATCTGATAATCTACTACCAGAAAACGAGGACAAGATCCTTCATCATGAAGGATAATCGGCCCCTCCTGTGCAGGACTTTCTGAAGGAGCCCAACGTCATTAATTTCCCCCCAAAACCTAGCCCATGAATGTCCTGGCCGTTATATTGAAATGACGACGATGAGACTTGTTAAAGGCCTGTCTTACCACATTCAAAATAGAGCCAAATCCTTATGCACAACAAGAACTTTGTACACGAAGATATCACCAATAACACCAAGATCATCGGAAGTACCCCGGATGGCAGAAGGCTCAGAATCCTGGAGGTCATACTCATCCAGCAAGAAAAGTTGAACCTTGATACAACCTAAGAGAAGTTCCTTCTCCCCTCCTGCCACAGGAGCACCACCCAACAACTCACAACATCAACTAGGACAGCGGTGATCAGTGGACCGGCAGCTTGCCTGTAACTGAGACTCTCCCAGCAAACACCTCAGACAATGTGGAAGCAGCTCGGGATTCCCCAGACCTGAGATCTGAGCAGAAGAACAGCTTGTCTGACTCCAAGCCCCATTCAGGCAGTGCATTAGCTTATCAGCGTCCAACACTGGATGCTTTCCTCAGACTTACTCAGACCCAGACCCCGTCTAGCTTTGATGACTTGATGACCGTGAGTGGAGAACCAGTTTTACTGACGCATCCCCTCCCTATTAGCGCCTCAGCCAACGTGAGAGAATCTCTATCCCAGAATAGGTATGGACTCCACCCATGACGTTCAACGAAGCCACGTAAATAGAGCTAGCTCTTCCTACTTCCATCTAATTCTTGTCTAAAGATGATAGGAAACACCTAGCATACTCTCGTAACGCATAGCAGCCAAACCCAATTATACTTAGTGTGACAGTTTATTTTTAATAAATTTATAGACATTATTTTATGCAACATATCACTGTTACAGGCAGTATGGTGTAGTGAAGAAGGAAGGAATATCCGAGCAATTAAAAACCTCAACTTCTAGGTAGCTACCACTAAGGCAATGAAACAAAATTATTATTATTATTATTGTTATTATTATTATTATTATTATTATTATTATTATTACTAAGTAGTAGTAGTAGTAGTAGTAGTAGTAGTAGTAGTATGAAAAGTTTAACATACATTGGTTAATACAATTTTGCAGATATATATACGGTCACCTAGTATCTATAATCTCCTCTTACCCCTTAGCTTCAGATTCATGTGCAAAGAATAAGAACTCATTCTGCATACGAATGAATAATAATTACCTGCCCTAATCTTACATTAATGTTATGGTAATATCCTCAATTTCTCTTAAGGTGAGATGAGACATTAAGAATTTTCCGTGAGAATTTTCCTCTCCTCAGTAAAATAATTAATCTCAAAGTCCCCAAAAATTAGTACATGTTTATTCATAAACCTGAAAATTAATTTTATTGTCTTAACCATAACTAGCAGAAAAAATTTAAACTTTATAAAAAAGAAAAAAGAAATGGTCAGGAAAATTGTTTACAAATATTTTTTTGTAGTCCCCAAAAGCATCGAAGCAATAACTGATTACAATATAATTTCGATTGATTCTTCAAAAATTAAAAAATAGAACATTTACCTGGAAAGACCAGGAATTAGAATTTTTACCTTATTACCCTATTACCATAACAAAGGACCCTATTTCAATGGCAAAGAACCTTTTATGCTACCAATTGCACGTGCATTTACATTATATTGCGTAACTTGGAAAATAGGAGTGAAATATACATTACTGATTCCTGGTGGAGGAATAAAAATTATAACAATTCAGAGATTTGTGTTGATCATGAATATATGTATATGTGGAGAGAGAGAGAGAGAGAGAGAGAGAGAGAGAGAGAGAGAGAGAGAGAGAGAGAGAGAGAGAGAGAGAGAGAGAGAGAGAGAGAGAGAGAAGCATAACTTTTGAAAGAGGGCATTGGAGAGGGTGCATCAGGAAACCGATCCCTTAACGTTAATTGAGGTATACTATTGTCTACATTCTAGTTACTAGGAATCTATTCTTCCCTTTTTATTAAATTTCTTTTACTCTAGAACCGAAAGGTGGACTACATTCCCTGTTCCCTAAATTATATAATTCTGGCGATATAGCGTACAGTTTTACTTTCTCTTAAACTTTGATTACTTTTTTTCGTTTTGCAGTGCGAAAGTGTCCCTCGTAGCCTACACAGGGATATCGTCATCCTTTGTATAGGTCTATTCGTCCTCCATTACCGACTGTAATATGCAATTTACAAATATAACTTCAAGTATTCCATTTGAGTGAATGTTTGCCTTTTTCTTTCCATATATATATATATATATATATATATATATATATATATATATATACATATATATATATATATATATATATATATATATATATATATATATATATATATATATATATATATATATATATATATAAATATATATATATATATATATATATATATATATATATATATATGTATATATATATATATATATATATATATATATATATATATATATATATATATATATATATATATATATATATATATATATTTCTTTCACTCTAATCCCCCTTACTGAAATGGGCCTTAGCGCAATCTGAAATCAGAGATGAAGATATAGCATCTATTTTTTTATGCTTGTAGGAATTGGTATTAAGTTACAATATAGTTCTAAATGTTGCTTGCAAATTTATAGAAATATCTTTCATCTGCGGAATATTTTGGCAATATATTATCACATCCTTCCTATTAATAAAAAAAAATCTTCTTAAATAAATATAAAATTTTTCTATCACGTCTAATTACATTTTTAATTGTATTTCATGAGATATATTCCCATTGCCTAAAATACGTAAAGAAAAGATATACAAACACGAACTTAATTAAATAATTATCTTCCCTTCTAAGCTGTGAAAGAAATATAAACCCTAATTATGTAAACAATTTGCCCCATTTATAACAATTACTACCTAACTAATTGATCTCTTATAAAATACAATTTCCGAGCCTTCGTTCTAATTCCTTTGTAAATAATTGGTACAATAAAGAACCATTACTTTACTGGGTAGTTAATTTTTCAGTCATTATTGATCTATGAATCCACTCATACAGGAAGAATGTAAGTTAAGTGAAATGAAGAACTTGAGGTACCGGTATTTCGATGTTAAAAAGTGTTTGTAGCTTACTGAATAAGTGAATATCACGAGTGTTACTGATGAATTATTATAAAGTAACCAAGTGTTACAAACTCTCCAACAGGTATTTATGGTGAATATAGGATCATTTCAATTCTAAGCACAAAATTTAAATTCGAAGTAATATGTGCTGAAGAGGCAGAATAAATTCTATTATTTCTCTTTATGGACATGTGGCATATAAGTCGATTGTCACCCCAACTTCAACTCGATTTGAGTTTCAATCTACAATCTATGGATGACCAGAAGCTCTTATCAAAAATGAATTTCCCCTTTTGTCTTTGATCCTCAATCAGACTGAATTCGATATTAAAAGGTAATTGATGCTTATTTCAATGGGTAGAAATCACGAGTGTTAATGAGGAATTATTATAAAATAACCAAGTGTTACAAACTCACCAACATGTAATAATGGTGGACATGTGCTGCCTTCAAATTAAGTACAAATCCTAATTTCAACAGGAATATGTTTCGAAGTTTTGGAATTAACCGTTATCTTCTTTGTGGCCTCGTGGTATAGGAGTCGACTATCACCTCAGTTTCAACTCTGTCATTGTTCAAATGGATATATATATTTAACGGATTTTGAGCGAAGCAAAAAATCTATTTTTGGGTGAGATAGCCATGTCGTCCTGATGGAAGTTCCTTTGGGGGAGCTTCCTTGGGTATATCTGACTACGGTGATATTCCCAGAGAATTTTACCTTAAGGTATCCAGAATTCTAACTCCTGGAGCGAATATCCCTGAAGAAATCTAAATGGGATATCGCATAATATCAGAGGACGTATTCTTGACACGCCACATAGCTATCTTCACCCCGAACAGAGTTAACACTTCAAGGGGTCAAAGTGGCAAGAAAACGAAAAGCAAGAATGAAAGGAGAGCCGTTAATAACGTACCTCTCCTATCCCGTTTCGAGTGTGTACATAATGCCGCCGACGGCGCCATCTCTATTCCTTGTAGCGATACACAAGGTGCTACAGATACTGTATTATAGGGAGGGGTCCTATAGCCCTTTTGCATTAAAAGGAAGGGCGGGTCCATCAGGACGACATGGCTATTTTACCCAAAAATTTATTTTTCGCTTCGCTCAAAATCCGTTTTTTGGGCTCAGGCCATGTCGTCCTGATGGAAGTTTACCAGAGCTTTACTGTATCTGTGGATTCTCAAATCGTGCCATACCCTCAAGAAAGTATTTCCTGGTCAGCATAGACCTAGAGACCTATGATGTCACCGTCATACATCATTTCATCTAATCATAAACCATGTTAGTGTTTCCTGCCTCCTACAGGGAAGAGTCATACTAGATTCTGGAAAAAGTCTGAATTAGTACATATTACCTATGGATGACTAACAAACAAGCTCGTATAGTGGTCTCACCCTACACGTTATAAAGCAAAGTTTGTATAAGAACCACCCATGTCAGTATGAAATACCAACATATCCCCCGGAATGTCTATTCTTATTAGTGGATTGGACAAAGGTTTGTATCCGTTTAGGAACAATATTGCATATCCACCACCATTCCTGAGGAAAGAATAAACCAAGAATGTTTGCTTGTAGTAAGGAACAATCTTAATGACCATTCAAGTTAAAATTATCCGTAGTTTTAAGTGTAAGCCTACGTATATTTCTAATGAAATGACGTGGGCGAATAAGACGCAAAGTTCACTAAGAACTAGTTTATTGACAATCAATAAAATATCGGTCAATCGACATTTATAAGAATTACAAAATGTGGATAAACAAACAATTAAGCATAAAGAAAACAGTAAGACAGAAAATATTGTTTCATCCGAAAAGGAAACATATATGCGCCACTTTTAAAATCAAAATATCAATACTGTAGTTACAGTCCGTATTACTGTTCAATTACACTAGCGTAACAAATGCTTGGCACATGTGTCCGTATTATGCTTGGTTCACCTTTATCTATGGAACAGTTTACAAGGACACCTTAGTGGCCTATCACTTAGTCTGTAGAAACAGTCTGTGACTACACACACACCCGGCAATTAATCGTCCCATTTAATTTCACTGTTCCTCGCAGATTTAAACAGCAGGTCTAAGGACACTACCTGTTGCTACCACAGACCTCTTAAGTTCCTCCACTTGCTTCGCATAGTTTCTAAAGAATACCATGGATGACTTCCAGCCAGTGTATGAGCGAAGATGTTCAAAATCCATATTGTTAATCTCGGATCATGACCTGCGGGTATAATGTCTGGATCCTCTCTGCGAATAAAATAGGTGATTTTCGCCCTTAGTTGCTTCAGAGATAAATTTGAGCCTGAGGTTTCTCCCCTAAACAGCTGTCCTCCCTTAAAGTCTGAAGTTCTACGAAGATAGACCTTTAGGCACTCCACTGGACATAGAGATGCATCTTCCTTCAGAGGGCAGATTCTCCAGGGACCCCACCTATTGGTGAGTAGCTCGTTCTTGGCGAGAAACGTAGGATCCGGAAAAAGGTTCAGATCTCCCCTATCTAGGAACTGAACATGATCTTCCTCTCTCGAGAGAGCTACTATTTCACTAATTCTGGCCCCCGAAGCGAGTGCAAACAGAAATATAACTTTTTGGGTCAAATCCTTTAAAGCACACTCCTCATTATTCATCATTGAAGCGAAATGAAGAACTTTATCCAGAGACCATGAAATGGGTTTTGGAGGTGCTGATGACTCATATTGTCTTCTTGTAGATTTGGACTTATATTCTTCTAAGAAGTCTCTACTGTCTCTTGATATCCCGAATATTTTTCTCACCACTAGGGAGAGAAAATCATGAGATGTAGGCTCCTGGTTTTCTGTGATGAAGCAAAGACAGTCAACTTCTGTACTCGCTGAGTCAAAACTAGATCCAGTAGCGGCAGAAACTTCAGTCGTAGTTCTAATGCAAGAGGGAACCAAACGCTGTTCGGCCACTTGTGAGCCACTATTGCTGCTTTCCCTTTGAAGGATCTCAGTTTGTCGAGGACCTTCAAAAGAAGGTTGGGCTGGGGGAACAGGTAAATCCTGGACCATCTGTTCCAGTTGAGGAACATAGCGTCCACTGCTTCTGCTAGAGGGTCCTCGTAAGGGGACATATAACGATGTAACTTCTTGTTGTCGTTCGTCGCAAAGAGGTCTATCTGAAGTTACGGGACTTGACTTGAGATGAAAAAGAACGATCTTGCTTCTAGGGACCATTCTGACTCTATCGGTGTGAACCTGGATAGAGCGTCCGCCGTCACGTTGCGAAACACTTGGTTGATTTGAGGTGACCTCAACCTTTGTCGATTCAGGCCTCTCACTATCACCTCGCTGTCTAGGACCAATCTTATGTGGGACGAGTGGCGAGGAGATACTTTCTTCAGTGTAAGAAGTACTACCATGGCTTCCAGAAAGTTGATATGAAACTTCTTGAACAGGTTGGACCAAGCTCCTTGGACTTTCTTCCGGTGAGAATGACCTCCCCATCCCTCCTTTGAAGCGTCTGTATGAATCGTAATGGAGGGGGGAGGTGTCTGAAGAAATCCGATTTCTTCAGTTGCTTAGCTTTGGACCATGGCTTGAGAAGCGTTCGCAAACGAGTCGGTAGTGGTCTCATCAGATCTCTTCGCGCGTTTGATGTATATTTTCTCCAAACTCCGGTTGCATCCTTTAGCTGTGCTCTTAGCACAGGATCTGTTACTGAGGCAAACTGTAGAGAGCCCAGCACTCTCTCCTGTTTGTGTCTTGATATCCGTTTAGATTCTAGAAATATCTTGACAGATCCTGCTATTTCTTTCCTCTTCTTCATAGGAATGGAAAGTTGGTGTGACTGTAAGTTCCAGTGGATTCCCAACCACTGAAACTTTTGAGATGGAGAAAGTCGAGACTTTTTTATGTTGATCTTGAATCCTAGATGTTCCAGGAACTGGATCACCTTCTCGGAGGCTTGCAAGCATTCTGTCCTGGATGCTGCCCACACCAGTCAGTCGTCCAGGTAGGCCACTACTTGGATTCCCTTTAGGCGTAATTGATGGACAGTTGCGTTCGCAAGCTTCGTGAAAATCCTTGGGGCTATGTTTAGCCCAAATGGCATGTCTCTGAAGGCATAAAGTCTTCTTTGTAGCTTGAACCCTAGGTAGGAGGAGAGGTGACGCTTTATTGGAACATGCCAATAAGCATCTGACAAGTCTATAGAGAAGGTGTATGCCCGTTTGGGCAGTAGGGTCCTTATGAGTTGAAGCGTTAGCATCCCGAACTTGTAGTTCACTATGAACTTGTTGAGTTTTTCTGAGTCTTTCTTTGGAACACAAAACGGCCTTCCTTGGAACTTGATGAACTTCACCCTTCGGATTACTCTTTTCTCCAAGAGTTCTCGAACATATTCTTCCAGAAAGGGGGTCGAGTGTTGGAAAAATTGTGGGAACGGAGGTGGAGTGCTGTACCAGCTCCAACCCAGTCCATTCTTGATTAGGCTGAGGGCCCAGGGATCGAAGGTCCAGCGATCCCGAAAAAGATGAAGTCTCCCTCCTACCGGAAGCATCTCACTTCTGTTGTTGTGGACCTGAGGCCTTGCCTCCTTGACCGCATCCTCCCCTGAATCCCCTTCCTCTTGAGGGGTGTCTAGAGGAACCTTTGGCTGCTCCTCTAGCTCTTGGACGAAAGGTCGCTGTCTGCCTTTCGAACGCTGGGTTAAACGCAGGCGACTGAGTCGTCACTGTGCTTGAGGTACCAACTGGTATGTGGTTGGAGGTTGTGCCACCAACTGAGGCACCGTAGTCGCTGGAAGTTGTTGCTGCTGCTGGCTGTAAGGCTTAGCTGGCCGAGAGGATAGCCTAGGATTCTTTGTCTTCCTCTTAGGTTGGGGACCCTCTTCTGGGGAAGACTTTCTCTTAAGAGTTAGGCCCCACTTTTGGAGAAGGTTCCTATTCTCTGTGGCGGCCTTATCCACTACTTCTTTGACCACTTCATTAGGGAAGAGGCCCTTACCCCATATACAAAAGGAAATCAGTTTCCTAGGTTCGTGCCTCACTGCAGCCGAGGCAAACATGAACTCTCTACAAGCTCTCCTAGCTTTGATGAAACTATAGAGATCCTCAGTTACTGTGGCCAGATGGATTTTGGCCACTACCATGAACATGTCTTGGTTCTTGGGGTCACTTGCCATCGTCTCCAGAGTCGTCTGTAAGGACATCGATGCTGCAAGTCTCTCTTTTGTCTCTTGCTCCCTGCGCAAGAGAAAATCAGACAGCTTTGGAAGGTCGTCACCGAACTGACGTCCGGCACTATCAGCCTCCAACTTCCCGACTGAGAAGGTAAGATGAACGTCCTTCCAGTCCTTCTGGTCCATGGGTAAGGTCAGGGACGACGGCTTACACTCCTCCAAAGAGGGGCATGGTTTCCCTGCCTCCACCGCCTTTAAGGCAGCCTTATATCCCTTTTCCATAAAGGGAGAGGCTCTGGTAGGCGAAGCCACAAAGGAGGGATGCTTCTTACTCAGAGCTGGTATCTTTGAGTTTGTGAAGCCCCTCTCTTTCATAGAGGTCGTTAGTAAGGCCTGTGCCTTACTATGGTCAAAGACTATGACCTCTTTCGGCTCCGTCTCCTCCTTTGAGGCTGGCTCCTTCCTAAGCCGGACATAGCAGTCCGGGTAAGACTCCTTGTTGGGCCAGAATTCCACTTCTTCAAAGGGAATTGAAGCCAACTTCTCTGATATGACAATCTTCCCAGTTGTCATAGGCATGTGTTCGGTATACCTCCAAGGATTGGCATCCGAACACAAAGGAGGATCCTTCACGTTGAGCTTCTTCTGGGACCCACGTGATGCTGCAAGTCTCCGCATCTCTAACTTCATTGCAGCTTCCTTCTCATCATTCTTCTTCTGCATCTGTTGAATCATTTCAACGATGGAAGAAAGAGTCCTTCCCAGATCATCTGGGATAGCAGACGATGGTGAGGGAATAGGTTCTGCGGCCTGAACCGATGTAGTTGACAGCTCGTCGATTTCTTCCTCCTCAGTATCAGGAGCCTGGGTCAGCTCCTCTTTCTGGCCTTCTGCCAGAAGGTTCTTTTCGGCGTACTCAGACACCTCAGACATCCTATCGTCCAGTTGGATGTCTTGTAGGGCGTCCGAGACTTCAGAATCAACCTGAATCTGAATAGTTGGGATCTCTGCGTGAGGCTGAGGAATTACTGCATCCGCAGATGCCTTAGGAAAAAGATAGGCCCTCATCTTTTCGCTTGGAAGGTAGGGGCCTGAAGTATTGTTTTGAAAACCCCCCACCCAGGTTCGTAACTTTTCCCTAGCTGCGTCCCTTGACTCCGCCGACTTAGGGGTGTCAAATGCCTCGGTAATCAGGTTAGAACATATGGTACATATCTGAGGGTCCCAATACCGGAGATCACCTTTGGAGACTGCGCATGCTGCGTGCCTCCTACACAACTCATGTCCACAGAAGTTCTTGCTGCGGACATGGCAGAACATGCTCCCGCACTTCGGATGGTCCTCCTGTAAGAGAAGAAATTCCATGAGTATCAAGTGAAGACATATCACTGGATAATTTATGAATAATATATATATATATATATATAGCTTATAACTGTTAAGCTAGAAAAGAAAGAAGGAAAGACACATACTTGTATTTCCTGCCCAGCCAATTGCTGTAACCTTCCAGACATTAAAACTTTAAGGTTAATTCTCACTCTAGAATAACCTTCATTATATTTTCCAGAGGAAATTAGGTGTTGCTCACACCATGGTAAGAGTTTTAATATACTGGATAATTAATAAAGAAAGAGCTCACTTTCTCTATTCTGTACGGTCTCAACAAAAGGCTGTACAAGGCAACACCAAGTATATTGGAAAAACTTTAGTGTTACAATATATTCTATACTATAGTTTTCTCCGTGCAGTATGTACTATACTGTAAAAATACTGGCTACTGTATATAATATAATGTCTGCCGGCCGGCTTGTGCCGGTCTGTGCCGGCCTGTGCCAGCCAGCACGTACCTTAGTCTAGTTCAAACGTATACTACCTTCAGACTACTGGGCGGCAGATCACTGGTTCAGTATGTATGTGTGCCGGCCGGCAAATGAAAAACAGCAGCACCCGGCTGCCGGCCACTACTCGTAGCGGCCGGCAAATCTTACGGTGTGCTGCTGTTGCCGGCCGGCAATGGTAGGTGATACCTATGCCGGCCGGCAGTAAAACAGAACCAGAGAACTTACACCCGCCCGGCTGCTGGCTGCTAAGCCGGCAGCCGGGCTAGGAGTACAATACACTAACAAGAGAGACAGCATGGATGTAAGGATATAAGGCGGCACTGCCTTACAGCCTTCCATCCAGAAAGAGTGAACCTAAGGAAGGGGAGAATGTAATATTCAGGCTTCCTTCTATCCATTGCCTGTTGGGCTCTACCGACAGACATGGATGGTAGACCAAGGGAGGTCTGGGGAACACTCTAAAGAAGTTAGGCCTCTGCCGGCTGGCACGTTATTGCCGGCCGGCAGAGGAGTGAGCCAGTCCCACATCCTAACCTACTCTAGGTACAGATGTAGAACGACGGCCAAGAGTTGTAATAGCTAGGCTATTACTAAGGATAGAGGGAGGAAAGGGGAAGAGGGTACTGCAAACTTTGTTCTAGTATGAGATTGACCCCAGAGGCTAAGAAAGCTCATCCTAGCCTAGGGTCTATCTATAGGGAGAAAGGTCAGCAATACTTGCTACCTTCCTCAATACCAAAACAAAGTTTGATGTTGCCATTCACTAGGAAATGGAGAATCTTATCCTCCAATCCGAAAACAACAACACTGGACTAGTCTGCTAGATCACTAAAAGAAGGAATCATCTCGTACAGAAACCTTCGGATGTGGTCTAGGGAGGCTAAGCCTCTTATGTCTGTACCTAACCTAGCAAAGGAATCTCATTCTCTAAGCCAGGAAGATACAGACCCCAGACTAATTACTCTGATGTTCTGCTGAAACCTGAAACCAGTCACTCTGGTTACAGGATTAGGGCAGAAACCTACTAGCATAGTTATACCTGAATATTATTCAGTTAAAACCCCTAGGATTAAGCCTAAGGCTTAATCAGAGGGAAAAGGGATTGAACTTAGTCTCCAGGGGAGAAAAGAACAACCGGGGAAGTGTGCGAAAGTGTACTAAAGCCCCATAGGCTACTAGTCTAGGCGCGGTGAGAATCGATTACCTAAATCACCAAAACTCTCTCATATACAATCTTGGAAGATAATTACTCAGCAATATCTTATATGTAAAAATATGCCTATAGCTTCGATAAATTTAAAACACTCGGAAATCTATATATCATGCATGAAAGTATTAGGGCCAAATGCCTAAGCTATGAAGCGTAGCGTAGGCCAGGATCGGTTACCTTAATCGCCGACACTGAATATAGTAACGGCATCATATAAAGAATTCCTATCATAAAGCTAAATAGCTACATTTATTAAAGCATATATACCGGGAACGTCGCTCTGGCTAACTAAATGTCTCATGCATAGCGAGCTACAGCGTCCAGGACGCCTCCGGTAGGCAACAGCTCTTGTTTACGTTAATATCACTTTTGATTTAATTCGAAACACCAAGAGCTTACATTTATACATAATAAAGATAATACTCAACTTTCTAGAGGCAGAAGCGGCTGGAGAAAGCATCATAATGTTGAAATAAATCCAAGATTACAAGAGAATCCCAAGGGAAACACAGAGTAGTAGAATTACTCGATAAGGAATAGAGATGGCGCCGTCGGCGGCATTATGTACACACTAGAAACGGGATAGGAGAGGTACCTTATTAACGGCTCTCCTTTCATTCTTGCTTTTCGTTTTCTTGCCACTTTGACCCCTCGAAGTGTTAACTCTGTTCGGGGTGAAGATAGCTATGTGGCGTGTCAAGAATACGTCCTCTGTTATTATTCGATATCCCATTTAGATTTCTTCAGGGATATTCGCTCCAGGAGTTAGAATTCTGGATACCTTAAGGTAAAATTTTCTGGGAATATCACCGTACTCAAATATACCCAAGGAAGCTACCCTAAAGGAACTTCCATCAGGACGACATGGCCTGAGCCCAAATACATATATATATATATATATATATATATATATATATATATATATATATATATATATATATATATATATATATATATATATATATATAAAATTTGTGCGTGTGTGGCTCCTATACATCCAGGCCACAATGAGAAATAAGAGGTAATTCTAAATGTTAGTTAAGGGCTTAAAATATGCCTCAATGTACATGCTGCAAAACTGTGGCAATCTATTATGATAAGGGTTAGTTTTAAGGAGATCTTAACCAAAACCGAGCATAAGGAAAAGGGAATGTGCTACATATATAATTTCTGACGTTAACATAATTATTGTAACATAAAGCTAACGACCTTCCATTAAGTTTGAAACAAAGACGGTACCATTCTTGATACACTTAGCATTTTTTCATATAAATGAAGAATCTTTCTTAAATTGATAACCAACATAAATATGACCAGTGTCAATTGTGAATCAAAAGTATGGAATAACGGTGAACATCATTCATTTAAAAAAAAAAAAAAAAAAAAAAAAAAAAAGGAACAGCTTGTATTCCTCAATTTAAACAAATAATTCCATTTGAATGGTTAGAGCATAATAAATCATTTTACCATATGATTCCGTTTACTTATATCTGACAGTGATAAATTCTAGGTAACCTTTCTTGGTCTATTTGAAGGATAGATTTACTTATTATACCTACATTCAGTGATAGAGCACCTGTGCAAATATTTTAAGGCTGATGATGCTCATCAAAAACTAATTTCTAAGTTTCCTTGTGGAGTACTTCCACTAAACGGTATTTGTGCTCTTGAATAGTTCAAGGCAAATTGTCGAGATGAATTACAGAACTAAAGTTATCTTTGTTGCCATTGACTGTTGTATTCTTCACTTACTGTTGTATCTTTCACTTATTAATTGACATGAAATGAGTTTGGGACTTAGAAATTTGTTCACAAGGAAGTTGTGTTATTGACTTTGCCACTTGTTACTATAATTAACGTAATTTGAAGGCTTTTAACTTTGTCCTAAATGCATTTTGAACTTTGTCCATATATTTATGAGGAGTAAGTAGTTTTGTCTAAAGTATACCTCGTCAAAAGCTGAGACAAGCTATTATATTTGTTTATATTATGAAGAGTATTCCATTAGTTTTAAGTATTCATATCTATTTATCAGCTTTCATGAATTTAAGAATTTGATTTGCAATTAATCTTAATATTAATTTTCTGAGTACACTTTTCTTTTTGCGTAAGAAATTTTATGAAATTGTTTACTTATGTGATTTTATTGATTAATAATATATGTAAATGTATTTTAATCTCAAGTTGTACTTGATCATGCAATTTTATTTTAAATACTTGCAAGTAACTTTCGAATATGATTTTAATCATGGTACAATTATATCATGATTTAATAGTGAACTTCAATATATGCAGTCATACTTTAGTTTATCTTTGATCAATGTAATAAATATTTTATCTTCATTGAGCTTGAAAATTTCTTTCTCGATCAAATGGCCTTCTAGAGTTAACAAAGTTGTAATGATTGATAATTCTGTAGGCGTAAATATCGATTGAACTCATTTTTAGTTTAAAAGATATCACTGTCTACACAATGTCCACGAACCTTTAACTCTGGTTAAATGTTGACAGTGAGTTTCCTACTAGATACAAGACCTCCACCATCAAAACTTATGTTCACCAAACCTTCTCCTACTGTTCATGGAAAGAGGCCGACAAGGAGCTGGATAGGATCACTCAGCTCGTAGTCACTGAATAACCGTTACTCTAACAGGCAGGTCAACCGAGAGGTCAAGTGTGCTATGGACAACTGGTACGAGACTAAGCCCAGCGTTGAGAATATGACATCTAGGATTAATCTCTACTATAAAAGTATCATGCACCGTCACTACCAGCGAGACGAGAAGGTCATCAAGGACTTAGTAAAGAATCACGTCGCACCCTTTCAAGAAAATACCGAGATTTATTTCATCATTTACTTCAGACAAAGAGGACAAGATTTCTTATTATGAAAAACAACCTGGCCCCCATTGTCTAGGACTCTCTGAAGAGGTTCAACATTATCTATTTTTATCAATGCCCAGTCCGTGGTTGTCCCGGCCATTACATTAGAATGATAACGATGCCCATCCTCAAAAGATTTTCCTGGCATATACAACAGGTCACCATTAAAATGCACCATCTTCTAATGCATAACAGGGATATCCAGTGATGAAATAATTAGCAACACCATGATCATCAACAATAGACCGGATGATAGAAGTCTCAGGATCCAGGAGCCCTACTTATCCAATAAGTAAAAGCTAATCTCAGTACGACCTAGGAGATGTTCCTCCTCCCCTCCTGTCATAGGAACTCT
>NC_090725.1:42545468-42547968 GCF_036898095.1 Palaemon carinicauda | reverse complement strand
CATCTTTTCCCACTTCAAGCTTCATGGTCCTTTGCCATGTAGGTCTGGGTCTTGAAATTCTTTTAGCACCTTGTGGGACCCATTCGAAAGTTTGGTGACCCAATCTCTCTTGGCGAGTATGAAGAGCATGCCCAAACCATCTCCATCTACCCCTCACCATGATCTCATCCATATATGGCTCTCGAGTAATCTCTCTTATAGATCAATTTATAATTCTGTCCTGCCATTCAACTCCCAATATTCTTCTGGGCTCTTTGTTCTCTAATCTACAAAATCTGTTGGATATTGTCCCATTGTTATAAAGCGGTAAATTCCCCTTTTTACCCCATCTAAAACCAGACAATAGCAGCTGGCCAATTAGCAAATATATAAATGGCTAAATCTTAGATAAGGTTTATTCAGTCACAGCGTTTATCCTTCCGTTTCATTCAGAAATGGAGGTAAATTTTTTTTTCTCTGGATTTGGTCAAGCCTCTCTTGTTATCATATCTTTAACTCATCAAACATTTAGGGTTTTATTGTATGATATGCTTAATGAGTTCTGATTTTGCTTAGCATAAATACAGTTGAAAAAAAAGTAAAAATGCGCAATATCAATGATACCACCATTTGCTGGTAGGAAAAATTATATCATGTTTTTATTAATAACAGATATAAGAGTGTTTGCGTGTGTGTGTGTGTGTCTGTGTGTGTGTTGTTAATGCTTACTTGTACATATGTATGGTCAACATGATATTGACATGCCATTTAGTCATAATCATAGCATGAGAATGAAGGCTCTCTCCAGAATCTAAAAGCTCTTAGGATAATTAAGCATTATCGATAATTACGGATACTTTTTTATAATCACCCCAATTAAACAGTGGCCATATTATTATGCTCTGAACATATTTTTCTGTTTAAGCCTTTGTTATATTTTTTATAATAATAATAATAATAATAATAATAATAATAATAATAATAATAATAATAATGATAATAATAATAATAATAATAATAACCTTGTTTTCAAAGTGGATTTCAGCACATTTCTCCAAACCTGGTTACTGCACTGCATATTTGCAGATAATAATTGCAATACTAATATTAATAACAAGAATAATTATACAAATATAATACTTCTGAAGGAAACCCTCTTTCAGATATGTTGAATTGAAGATGAAGCCTTATGTGAGCAAATTTCATTTTATAGGAAACCTTTTCATTGTTTCTAATAATCCTTCTTTCACAGACACTGCGCTGGAGAAAGTATCTGAGACGAAAGCATATTATTCTTAATCTTTAAGAGAGAAATATGACGAGTAGATTCTTGTGTGTTATCTCAGAAAGCTTGTAGAAGATGTTTTTAATGATTAACACGAGAAAGTATTTGTGTCTAGAGCATATCCTTCTTCATCTTAAAGAAATATGTCAGGTAGATTCTTTTGTGATTATGTTAGAAAGTTTGTAGATGATTTATTATTTATCAGCAATCTTCATCTGATCCCAGCAGTCTTAATTCTGGTCGGCGATGTTCCATTATTTATACCAAATTCCGAATTTCAGTCTTATTCTGAACAATTTCCACAGGTTGTTCTTGATCAAAGGCGATGTAACGGCAGGTACCACTATTCTCTTACCCTGATTGACTTAGTTGTCATGATAAGAGACATGTTGATTTATCTGATTGCCCCGTAATAATATGAAGATTCAAGTGAGAAGTCAGCTATGCTGTGATTGATTAAGACGATTACTGGCTAGAGGTATGCTTACAGGCAGGTAACATCGTTGCTAAACTTCATATTCAGGTACTGGACCTATTGCTGTCTCGGTGGTGTCAGTTTCATTTTTTATTCAGCTGGTGAAACTTATCTTGGTCATTGTAAAGAGTAGGTTTTTCCTGCTTAAACAAGGTTTCCAAGATATGGAATCGTATTCAATCTGGAACGCAGGCGATCATGTTAAAGTTCTCTCTAACATATTGGCGTGTGTGCTGTTGTAGTTCCTTCATCCCCACCTGCTAGATGTAGCAGAACTGCTGCTTAGACGGCCGCTAGGAAGTAATTCCTATGCAAATACTAGGGCACTCCTGAACTAGCCACTTGTAGTGACCACAGCGGTGTCCAGCATGGTTGGGTCAAGGCTGTTCTTCATTATACCGCTCCATGTGTTTGATAGTAGATGATAAATTTCAGACTTTAACAGTGCCAATGGCGCTGAAACATTTCTTGACAATTATCTTTCATAGATCGTTCATGTCTTAGAGAGCTTCGATGAATATGCAGATTTTATCTTTAGCTAGTTTAGCTTCAGCGTCTTCAAACTAATTATCAAGGGATTTCCTGAAATTTCTGCTGACTTGAAGGCTTCTATTGTTACCTAAACCTTGGCAATGTGGTCTAATTCTTCGTGATTTGCGCTCGACAAAGAGTAATTAGAGATGGCCCAACTGACAAAGACCCTTGGTGCACTGGATCTGAATCTTGGGCATTCACTATCTCCATTGAGGCCCAGATCGAGG
>NC_090725.1:42517968-42540468 GCF_036898095.1 Palaemon carinicauda | reverse complement strand
TGGCTCTGTATAATAGCCTATATCTTTAATGAATATCTTTTATTGTAATACTAAACAAAGAAAATTAGTCATTCTTACTAATCACAGAAGTATGGAGGAATACTAATCTAGTCTTTTACCTCTCTTTAATCGATGCCAAAATGATATTTCTAGAAAAAATTACATATGGTATTATGAAACTGGGAATAATTAACCTGAAAATTCATTGTTAAAAAATTTCCACCGTAATGGGTAACTCATTTTTTTTAATTAATCGTATCCGATAATTTAATTTTTTTTACCAACTGCAAGCTTATTATCCATTTTAAGAAACGAGAGTTTTATCCTATGTTTTTTAATCCAGACATATTTTCCTTGAATATACGGACACTAACATATTGGCTATTTTAAAGAGAAAATTTGTGTCGTAGGATATTAACGCTAGTTTCTTTTAATCAGAAATAAGATCTTTTCTTTTAAATTCTTAAATTATAAGCATCAACATCAGATTTTGAAATTGATAACAGTGAACACATCTATCACTTACGGAGAATTTATGCCACATCAGTGAGTGGTAGTTCAAACTTCCAATATGAAGGTTTTTTTTTTTTTTAAGTCTAAATGATTTTAGAAAAATATTTTGCTTATTTTACTTTAGAGGAAAACTTTAGGAAGGCAAGTGTTCAGTACAATCGATAATATTTTCTTTACATAAATTGATACTATATATTTCACTTCTAAAAACCTAATAAGACTAATAAGGTTTTTGCCACATTATTTCTTAAATCTGTTGCCGTAAAATACGTTACTGATATGGAGAGAAAATTAGAACATTGAATTTTAAAATTACTGTTTCTTAATAAATATCATCAAATCTAGTATTCGTGTTATATGTATCATCTAATCTTTATTATAACTAAAGACATTTTTAAACTTAAACTGATTTGAGGCTTCTGTTCTGGAGCTAAAAGTAATACTAAACTGTGTTCACTGGCTCAAATGATCTCGAACTCTGCTCAGACGTTAAATGTAATAAGCCCTATGTTCTAAATCTTACGAAACTTACATTTAATTCAATGCATCAAGTGATTTTGTTCCTTAGCATTAAAGAAGCAGCAGTATCCTAAGTTTTGTACGCGTAAGGAACCTAAAATTGCCATATACCTAACAGAATCAGAGATGCACTTTATCTCCCAGAATATACAAACTCTGATCTTCAAGTCTAAGGATTTACCATCTCTACTGTGAGGCTGAGATATAGAGTAATTTCTGTCCTTAAATCAAACTGGAAAGACCATGTTATTTACACTAATGCACAAGAGAATTCTTCTTAGCACAGATGATAAAACATTTCTGCCTTAAGCATAGGAATGAGAATTCTTCCATTTATCTTAAGGGATAAATGGATAAATGTTAGACATAACAATCGACCTATGTCAAAAGCTTACTCCCTTCCTAAATTCAAAGGAGCCTTGGTCTCCGTTCACAAGCTCAAATAAATAACAAATTCCGTTTGTAACCTAAATAATTGGTAAACACTATTATTGAAGTTAAAGAATATTTGATAATGATATTGTTCTTGCCAAAAGAGCAAGAATGAAACAGCGTTTTTTTTTTTTATTTTGTTTTAAGAAGTTATGTTTATTATAAATGAATGGGAATTGCTTAAAAATACCACCTCGTACCTAGTCTCCGTCTCAGTTGGTTACTCCGAGTTCAGACGTCAACACTTATACTTCAATATCCTCAACATCTTACAACAATTTATTGTCTTAAAGGTCATTCATGAGCGGCATATATAAGGAAATGCCTAATGATGACTGGGGAGCCACATTCCTAGCTCATAAGGATTCTAGGGTTGTGCTACTAAATACATACTATATTTAACATATAATTGGTATCATGAATACAGGACGCATTATAAAAGAAGCACCATGGATGAACATGAGAGAAAAAAAAATTACTTAAAGTAGTAATCTGTATCACAGTTCTGTGCGAAGTTCCTTCAACTACAAAAGTTATGAAAATAATAAAATCAGTGATATCGTTCCTTTGATAACTCTAATCGATAATCAATTTGTAAAAATATTTACAATCTCCTTTCTCACCGCCATCCCTACATTAAGAGGTCGGTTGTCTAATGTCCCTCTCCAGTATTTACCATCTTTACCATAAACTACTTATGATATTCTAATGTCATAACGAATGATGAGAGATTAGAAATATAATTCAGAGTCAAATTTTATTTTCATTTGTATTTTACTTCATAATACGATTATTTACCATAGCTATAAAAATTTACATCTTGTGTGCTAAGCTACATCAAATTCAAGAAAAAAATATATGATGACAGATGCGTTTTCCTAAACATTATATAATGATTTACGTTTACGTTAAAAGCGTATGATTTTAATATTTACAGTAGACAAAAACACTCCAATAATCCCTTTTGAAATTACTTATATAATATACACACACACACACACACACACATATATATATATATATATATATATATATATATATATATATGTGAGAGAGAGAGAGAGAGAGAGAGAGAGAGAGAGAGAAAATGTATAACTTTAAAGTCATTATATAATTTAAACAATAATTTAAAGAAAAATATTGATAAATAAATATTCATTATTATACACAATAAAGGATTGAGTGAAAACTCAACTTTTTATGGTCAAAATATCAGTTAAAATTATAGTTTTTCTTTCTGAAATTAAAGAAGAAAAACACTTCAGTGAATGACATTTTCTTACACTTATACCGACAAGAAAGCTTTGACAAACATCATCACGTTACGATTATTTCACAGATCAAATATCTATTTATTACATCACATGAATGGAAGCTTAATGATATGAGACGGCTATTTGTGATGAATATCATGCTAATTCATCACTAATAGAATTACATCATCGTATAAAGTTAAGTATTAAGAAATATAATCATATCTTCCAGTGTTCAGTTCTAGCTCAATAGAATTTTTGAAGTACATAGATAGACTAATGCCCAGACATTGAAAAGCACCTCTATGACTCTGACATTAGAAGAAAACGAAAACGTTTATCATAGCTTATGACACATTCACATGAATATCGTTGGTATTAAAGTGCTATGCCCAGAATAGCTTACAAGTTCATAATAGAGTTTCATTTTACAGATGAACCTACCTAGCCTCTCTTGGGCCCTGTAGAGGGCCCTTCACGGGAGGAATATTAAGTTTATTGTTGAGCCCATCTAATGAAACACCGCTACCTGGCAGTATACTATAATAATTAAACGAGAATCCATATTAAGTTTCTGAGCGATCGTTATCATAGATTGGTCGCTGCGTATTTACTGCTCGACCCTTCCAGCTTCTCTTTGACCGTATCGAAGGTCTTTTTCAAAAGGGATGTGAAGGCATTTCGGATATCCTTACTAAAAAGGAAATACAAAATGAAATTCAGCCCGAAGTTGAGGAACTCCAGGTTGTTGGCGATCGCCCGGAATATCTGATAGTTGAGGCTGCTTCGTTTGTCGTCTCTAAAAGTAAGGGACAGAATAGCTGCTGGAATGTTGGTTATGAAAAAGGCTACTATGATGGACACCAACAGCAGCACCAGCCGGCGTTCCATGTCGTGCCGGCGCTCGCTCATACCCCTTGGCTGAGGAGTGGGAACTGGAGCCCCTGTGAAAAGACAAAAATATTCTAGGAAGTTATACAGGATTTATATTCTAATAATTCTTTTTAAAGTTTTACCATTCAAAATTATTTTTCAAGAAAACAGCATTATTAACTTAACAATTGGGAGACTGGAAAGTTTTCATTACTAATTCATGCTCTTAGAAGACTGGAAGGCTTTTATTGCTAATTTAATCCTTAGGAGACTAGAATATTTTCATTACTATTTTAACCCTTAGGAGAATGGAAGGTTTTTATTACTAGTTTAACCCTTAGCAGACTAGGTTTTCATTACTAATCTAATCCTTAGAACTGGAAGGTTTTCCTTACTAATTTAACCCCGAGGAGACTGTAAGGTTTTCATTACTAAATTTAACCTTAGGAGACTAGAAGGTTTTCACTACTAATTTAACCCTTAGGAGACTGGAATGTTTTCATTACTGATATAACCCTGAGGAGACTGGAAGGTTTTCATTACTGATTTAACCCTGAGGAGACTGGAAGGTTTTCATAACCAATTTAACCCTTAGGAGACTTGAAGGTTTTCATTACTAATTTAATCCTTAGGAGACTGAAAGGTTTTCCTTACTGATCTAACCATTAGGATACTGGGAGGCTTTCATTACTAATTTAACCCTTAGGAGACTGGGTTTTCAGTAATAATTTAACCCTTACGGGACTGGAAGATTTTCATTACTAATGTAACCCCTAGGAGACTGGAAAGCTTTCATTACTAATTTAACCCTTATGAGACTAAAAGGTGTTCCTTACTAATTCAATCATTAGGACTGGAAGGTTTTCATTACTAATTTAACCCTTAGGAGACTGGAAGGTTTTATTATTAACATATCTCATGATGAAAAATAAGTACCTAAAAAGACAGAAACTGTCCGCGAAGCATGAATTAGTAAATTTTATCATGAAATTATAGAGGTATTCAATTAATTATGGAAATTTGGTTACTCACACTCTCATTTGAAGTTCAACCCATACACGGCCCATAGTTGAACCCAAAATTTGTGGTGACTATTACATTGTAGGCAATCATTGCATAAAATTCCAGAAACCCTCTATATGCATATATATTATTTTCTATATCTTATTTATTATACCCAAACCTTGATTTATAAATAAGGATACAACATAAATGTAAAATTGACAAAGTAACAACCAATTTACTGCACGTAAATGCAGTTAGATTAAGTAAAGGGAAAGCAAATGCACACCTTCACTGGGTGGCGGAAAATCTAACCATCTCTCTCTCTCTCTCTCTCTCTCTCTCTCTCTCTCTCTCTCTCTCTCTCTCTCTCTCTCTCTCCACACACACACACACACACACAACCATCAAACCAGAAATGTTGTAGAATTGTAGAAAAGTGGCATTTATGGAAACTTTAGCAAAAAAAAAAAAAAAAAAAAAGTACCTAAAGATAACCTCTGCCTCATGCCTTATAATGTGCAGACATACCTTGCTGCTTGAAAAGCGTTTCAACTTAATCTCGATACGCGAATACGACAAGTAATAGATAACTGAGCCCTAGAACATTCCCGTCTTAGTGCATAAACGATCGTTATTATGTACTCTTTTAAAGCAAAGGACTTAGTTCATTTATTGCTCATATTGTTTGTAAATCTTATAAAGTACGAGGATGAGTACCTGCACAACGTCACAATGGTTGCTATGTCAGCATCGGAGTAGAAAGAAGTGTTCAACACGAATGAGGTCAGTATCTGGACGTTAACGAAGAAGATTCAACTGAACATATGATAAATTGCAAGGATGTAGGTATAATACAAAGTGACTGATGAGGTAATGGGACCCAACGACCACAGATTACTATTCCACAGTGATTGGTGAACTCCTACCAGGCACATGCAAGAGCAAGTTGGTGGCTATGCTTGAGGACCTACCAAACATTATTATTGTTGATCTGAAATGTCAGTAATGACAATGCTCTATTGCCACCAAGTAAGGCAACAGTAATTAATGGAATGGCAATCATCCAGGTAACGAGTAAGGCACTTTAGGTCAAGATATACGCACAATGGGCTGACCACTTCATAACAACACTGGACAGCAACTTCCAAAGATTATCAAGAGCTCCATCTACATTTGACCATTAAGATCAAACTTCATTCAAAGGGGTCGTAAGCCATCAACTGCTTATCACATCAAATACAATGCAACAGTTGGTAAGGTGTCATCAAAGCAGTTCCTTCCTATTCATATAATAAAGAGGATGATTGAAATTTTACCTCTAAATTAGATCTTCATTCAATTACAATCAAACAATATTACATCTTCGTCTAAGTGTCCGTTTTTTCCTTAATGAAAAAAGAATAATGTAACGATAAAAATAATAAAGAAATAGTATATGTAATTGAAAAAAAAAGCATCAATCGTTAAACCCTTAAGTGAATTCCTTAGAAATAGATTGATAGAAGCCAATTAAAATCAGATTTGAACAAAAACCTCCATTCATATCTTACCAAATTTTTCTCCAGCTAGATAAATGTTGTTTCATTGTTAATTTATTTGGTCTGTAATCCTTTCTGGCAGCCCATTTGTTCAGTCTAATGAGAAACTCTCAATTCAAAGAATGATGAATAAATGATAAGACAAAAACTTCACAAACAACCAATAGCCAAGAAAATTTCGACTCTTTTTAACGATCAACAAAAATTATATCTTTCAGTAGTTTTTATATTGAAATAAAGTTTCATCTAATGCATTTTATCTTAATCCTACTTTGTGTTTTACATAGTAATTACGTAATATCTTTCATGTCCCAATATACTAGTTAAACTTCGTTATGCTTCGTTCTCTCTGGTTCCGGTTCATTTTCCCTTTCCCTTCATATACACGGAATAGTCTGACCATAGTTTTTACATATTCTCCTCTGTCCTCATACACCTAACAACACTGAGAGTACCAAATAATTCTTCTTCACTGCACTGCAATTGTTCAGTGGCCAATTTCCTCATGTCAAGGATAGAAGACACTCTTTAGCTATAGTAAGCAGCTCTTCTAGGAAAAGGAAAATCCAAAATCAAAGCATTGTTCTGAAATCTTGGGTAGTGCCATAGCCTCTGTACCATGGTCTTCCACTGTCTTGGATTAGAGTTCTCTTGCTTGAGGGTACACACGGGCAAACTTTTCTGTCTTATTTCTCTTCCTCTTTTTTTATATAGTTTTATAGTTTATATAGAATATATTAATTTTAATGGTGTTACTCTTGTTACAATATTTTATTTTTCCTTGTTTCTTATCTTCACTATACTATTTTCCCTGTTGGAACCACTGGGCTTATAGCATCCTGACTTTCCAACTAGGGTTGTATCTTAGTAAGTAATAATAGTAATATACATACCTTCCACATTTATCATAGAGAGTCCTATTTTCTCCTTATCTGACCCCGTTTTCGTGACGGATCTACTCGAAGAATTCCTGGTAGTGGTCAAATCCCCATTGAAATTTGGCTGAGTGTTGGATCCTTGGTTTAAATCAACCCCAACATGACAATCCTTCTTTGGTGAAGAGGCTGAATTGGATGGCACGATCTGTATTTCTTCAGTGGTGACACAAGCGGACACTACATCAGGATGGACGTTTGTTGGAGGGGAACTGCTTGTTATAACTGTGTTTTGCGCGTGCAGTTCTCCATATGACTGTGATGGAATTGCAGATACTTCACAGCTCAAGTTTTGCGAAAGTAGACGTCTTCTACGGCTGATCTTTTTGAATTCAATGATGATGTAAGTATTTAGGACAGCCAGCATGACTGCCGGGGCGAATCTAGAATAGAAAACCGAGTCATAATGATGAAAAGAATTTGAATTAAAGTAGATATAATATGTATTGTAAATGTTTTGTAATTTGTAATAATATTCACTGAAATGAACCCCCTCAAATTCCTTTTTCCAAACTTCAATTATCCCCTCACCCCTACAGAAAGATATGAATCTAGGATAAAATACCAAGTCAAAATGATTAAAAAATCTAGATGGAAATAGACAATATATTTTGCAGATGTTTTGCTATTTTGTAAAAATATTCACTAAAAAGGGCTCCTCATATCCGTCTTCCAAATTCCACGTATACCCACCCCCACCTACAAAATGACAACATGAAAATGGATTAATAAAATAGTTAACTCAAAGTAAGTCTTACCGAACACAAATCTCCAACAAATACTCATAGACAGTGAACCACCTCTGCGACACCAAATCCAAGTTCTCTTCAATCAGGTACCTGTCAGGAGAGTCCTGTAGGGGAACAACGATCTTGTAGAAAGCCATTGGAATGTAAATGATGAAGGCAATGATGAACGAGAGTGCTATTCTGACGGAGGCCACGTAGTGGCTATGGAGGTTCCTGTACTTTCTGGGATAACACACGGCTACAAACCTGTCGAAACTGAGACCCACTACTATGTATACGCTGGAGGCTATGAGTGCGTTGCCTACCGGAACCTTGGGAGATGAAACAAAACGGGAAATCTATTAGTTATATCAATTAAAGAGGTTTCTGTTTTAGATTATATATATATAATATATATATATTATATATATATTATATATTATATATTATATATACATATATATATATATATATATATATACACATATATATATATATATATATATATATGTATATATGTATGTTTGTGTGTGTGTGTGTGTTTATTACAAAACAAATTGTTCTTTCGATTTTTTCTGCCATTATCCTGGAGTGTATGACATGATGAAACAGAGCCCGTTTCGAATAATTCTTAAGGCTAATCCTCATATTTAATTATTTTACGCATTCAGCTAATGTTGTTTGTCAATACTCTTGCATTCTTCCGTCAAGAATAATTGTATAATTTAAAACCACCATAAAAGTTATACTGCCTTGTTTCAGAAAATATCCTTTACCTAAACAAACCAGTCTCTTACTAGAATCTTCTAAAACACCCTTCACTACCATCTTAAAAACTTTTTTTTTCCTCAACAACCCATCGTCTATATTAAATGTACACTGAAATATCTTTTTTTTATTAATTCTATCATAGTATTGTTAAAGATATAGTTTTCATCAAATTCCTAATGATATTCTTTTTATCCTACTCTTCTCTGTCACCTTTATATTATGCAAATTAAAATTTATTTCGGAATATCTTTCTAAAAATACCTGTAAGAAATCTCCTGATCGAGGGTGAACTATTTGTCATGTAATGATAACTGATTCTCTGTTTGTATGTCCAAGGTAAACCTAATAATTGGGTGAATTACATTACAATATTCCAAAAACAGGTCAGCATGGATTTCTCTATTAATAGTAAAAACATAACATCAACGTATCATATATGAAATGTGAAACGAAATGTTATTATTTTTACCTCCCCCATGAAGGTTAATTCTTTCACCTCTATCTGTTTATTTGTTTGCGTGTTTGTCACCAACCAAACACAAAAGGTTACGGATGAATTCTGATGAAAATTTCTGGATATGTCAGAAATGGGGTAACTTAGAAGCGATTAGATTTCGTCGGTAATTAGGATCGCAATCCGGATCCAGGATTTTTCCTATCCATTTCATACATTCACGATCGACATACGAAAAATTGAAAGATTGTTCCTTAAACTGGAGTAAAAAGTTGACAATCTTTAGTTGTCTGAGATCTCTGATTGCTATCTCTATCTATTTTCTAGTGACTTTAATCATCTTCTTCGAATCTTTTTCTTTAATATCTTTTACAGTTTTCGAGCTACATTTTTTAAAGCATGTGTGGCCAATCATACATTATCTTAGGTTTTTCATTTTTTATCATAAGTGTTTCTGTTATTATTATATTTCATTTAGTTTAGCACTTTATATATTATTACTCGTAAGATTTAAGTCATTTCCGATTTAAAATATATTTTCCTGTTTTTATGCATCCTTAAGTAAGAGCATTGATTCCAGACCCGTTGGTTTGTGTAAAATAGAGATGAGAGATTATTCAGTCTCTCTCTCTCTCTCTCTCTCTCTCTCTCTCTCTCTCTCTCTCGTTTAATTTGGTTTCCAGATCTAGGAAGTCTTAATTAAAGAGAAAAACTACCATCTTAAGGAATCTCTAATTGAAGAGACCTTCAAAGTTCAAATGAAAATTTAAATCATTTACATATATGAAAAAAAAAGTTTTTTTTTTTTTGTTGTAACCGTGTTTGTTTACTTGTGTTTAGAACCTAATGTTAAGTTTTATTATATTTTTATATATTCAATGATTTATTCATTTAATTATCAATATTGCTTCGTTATCAGTATCATTCTTGTTAAATATGAATTCTTGCAAAAAGACCTCAGAAAACATTGAAGAAACAGTCCGTATTAGAGAAGAAAAAGACCGAAATTGTAAGATATATAAAAATTGACTTTTCCCTGAGGCAAAAAATATCACGCTCTTTCCTACACTGATAATAGAAAAACCTTTTTAAACTTGCTATTGCATATTTCACATTATTGGAACTTTTTTCTCAATGTCCCCCTCAACTAAGGATTTGCGAAGCTATGGCACTTGGTTTAAAGTACAACACAGATGTTTGGTTTAATATCTCCTTATTTACAATAGTTTAAGGAAATGAAATTCCTATGTACAACCAATTAATTTACTGATGCAAAATGATGATGAATATTTTATTGGAAATTTATATATCTAATATAGCTCTTTGTATCAAGATTATTGATCGCATAAAGACTATTAAGTAATGTGATATATGGGTCATATGAAAATGTCATGCATATTAGATTGATAAATATATAAATCTAATAAAATTATGGAAATAAAAATTTTCTTGTTCTCATTGCATTCCAAGTTTTAGAGTTGTATCACAAGTATTATATTTTGTGATGGAATGTAGATTTTAACCAGTATTATCATATATGCGAAAAGTGTGTATTTTCTTCACTAAAACAAAAGAAAAACCTTACCTCTAGATGGGCAAAATATAGGGCTGCTGGATATGGTACTGGAGTTACATGGGAATGGAGAGTGAACGGTAAGAGCACCACACAGACAAGCAAATTATCCACTGCTAGCCACTTAAGATACCTGGAAACAAAGAGATGCAGAAATTTTAGCATTATTCTTTATACATAGGAGAATAAATAAAAAATAAACACAGGAGCCAATAACTGTTCAGATCAAGGCTTCTTTCATAAGTAAGAAGTGCAGTTGTATACGCTCATTTCATGATTGAAAATGAACAGTATAAATACAAATTTTTTGTTGAAAGATGCTATATTTTTTAAATTAAAACATATCATGATAAGTATTAAAGTGGAACGAACAAAGCATTATTGCCCAGTTTTACGTGAACATTTTATATTTTCCTATAGAATTAAAACATCGCAGATAACTGAAGAAAAACATTTGTATTTATTGGGGTTACAACTCATCAAGAATCAGATACAGAAGAGTTTAATATTATAAATCTTGAAGAGCGAAGCAAGAATGAAAAACTGGATTGGATATATGTACATACATATGTATATATATATATATATATATATACATATATATATATATATATATATATTTATATATATATATATATATATATAAATATATACAATATATATATATATATATATATATATGTGTGTGTGTGTGTGTGTGTATGTGTGTGTGTGAGTGTGTGTAACAAAAACTAAAATATACAATAAATGTAGCCTTTTCTAGTCCCCTGCTGGCCAAAGGCATCACACATCTCCATTCATGTCCCGGTTTGATCAGTTTTTATCAACATGCTAGCCAGTGCAGATTGATGATGTGGGAGACTTTTGTCTGATCGCTCACGGTAAACCTACCTAGTATGGGTAGTCCTGACTAGTACAGCTTTGGTAATCATGGCGATACAGAAACTCTTGCATCGCTTTTAGGTATCTCTACTTAAGAAAGGGTTAACTACTGCACTGTAAGTGATTAAGTGGCTAATTCCCATTAATGTGAGTAGAACAGATGCTTTAGCTATAGTAAGTATCTCGTCTAGAAGATGGAAACTCCTAATTCAAGCTATTGCTCGGTAGTAATTTTTTTTTATTCTATATTTTTCTTAATTTCTATAAATTTAATTTCGAAAATAATATAACCCCTAATCCTTGTAGAACCTAATATATAAATGGAATTGTAAACTTATTTAACCGATAATGACTTGACAATGACAATATTTTCGAAACAGTGCTGTCGTGAACAGATTAAATGAAGAAAAGGAATAATCATCGCTTCTTTAACCAAAGGCTTACACCTGGACACTTAAAGACGCAGCTGATAAAAGGTAAGGATACCTGTATGAAACACATTATTATTACTACTACAAGCTAAGATACAACTATATTTGGAAATGAAGGATGCTATAAATCCAAGAGCCAAAACAGGGAAAAATAGCCCAGTGAGGAAAGGAAACAAGGAAATGAACTACATGGTAAGTAAAACAATAAAAATAATCTATTCTAATGATAGAAACAACATTGTAATAGATCTTTCTTATATAATCTAAAAAATACAAAAGTGTGCCCCAAGTACATACTCAAGCAGGAGAACTCTACCCCAAGAACAATGGAAGACCATGGTAAAGGTGTTATATCACAACCCGAGACTAGAAAACAATGGTTTGGTTTGGAGTGCCCTTTCCTAGAAGACTTACCAAGCTTACCAGCTTCTACCCTTACCAAGAGGAAAGTAGCCACTGAACAATTACTGTGCAGTAGTTAACTCCTTGGGTGAAGAAGAATTATTTGGCAATGTGTGGTGACAGGTGTATGAGGATAGAGGAGAATATGATAAGAATAGTTGAGACTATTCGGTGTATTTGTTGGCAACAGAAAATTAAGCCCTAACATGAAAGAGAGGGATCCTGTTTACTACTGGCTGGCCAGTCAAAGTTCCCAATAACTATTTAGCGCATATGCCTTAATGTTAATTGCATTAGATAAAATATGTATCCTAATATATACAGCATATATATATATATATATATACACACACACACGCCCACACACACACACACACATATATATATATATATATACATATATATATACATATATATATATATATATATGTATATATATAAATATAAATATACGTATATATATAAATATATATATATATATATATATTCACACACACACACACATATATATATATATATACATATATATATATATATATATATAGATACACACCATAATAATTAGCGAGGTTATAATGATGACCACCATGAAATATGAGACTTATTGGGACTGGTCTTACTCAGTAATAGAGGCCGAAAGCCAGATGAACGAATATCACCTTTTGGAACTTTGCTGTCATAAAGAAAGAATAGAAATGTATAAAAAATGCTTATGCATGAATATCTTGTTGCCAAGAGTGATTAGTAGATCCTAAGCCAATCATATAAAGAAAAGAACAGAAAACTGTAACAAATTGTTTCAAATCGTTAGCTACACAGCATAATGACAAAAATGCGAGTTTCCTTTAGAGGGTTGTCACCAATATAGAACATTATGGCTTAAAATTCTATTTCAAAGGGAGGCAAAGCTCAGCCACAGACCATCAAGGAAAATTGGAGCCATGTAAATATGCAATTGTATTCATGGAAGGGTTACTGGGTTTTAAATAGAAAACGTATTGAATGAATGATAACACCCAAAGAAACAAGTACAAGATAATAGCAACAGATTGGCTATACAACATTATTTTGCAATTATAACAAGTAGCCTAAATCGAATTAACTTATTAGGGAGACAAGAATATTCAAGAAGTGAATAACTATAGTATGATAATTAATGGTAATATGAAGAGGAAGAAATAATGAATAATTTTTGGCCACGCTATATTTTCCTGCTGAAGAAATAGATTTGGAAGGATTGAACAATACCCCATTAAAGACAGGGTCTATAAAAAGGATCAATAAGAGATTATGTCACCCCTTATAAACCCATACACCGACAGGAATAACAACCTCGGAATAATGAAAGAAGACCCTAAAACAACTCACTGAACCCTTACCAGTAACACAAAAGTCTAGATAACGGGTATTGATTCCTTTATACGACGTATCGGTTACATTACCTCAATAATTCTTGAGCAATCATATCATGGTCATGTATACTTGTATAGCCATACTCTCGATCAATCATATCTTCGTCATTTATACCTTTATACCCATAACGGCATCTATAATGATGAAATTCATATTATTCAGATGATATGTATGAGTAAATGTTGGATTTAATTGGTGGCATATTGTAATAAATGAAAGATTGAAACAATGATCATCATCAGCTTTAGATTATTTGAAAAAAAGGTATTTATGCCTTATTATAAACATGATTTTTGAAAATTAATCCAAGATGACGGAACAGTGATAATGTACATGTCCAATATTGGTGTAAAGATTTACTTTACGTACTGGAAACAAAAACATACTCTACTGTTTTTTTCTTTTTTCATTGAAGTTTTTATTTTTCAAAGTCTTATTTTCATATTATCTGGAGCCTTAGAGTACCCAAAATTTAAGAAGAAAAAATTTAATAGTGATAAATCTATATGAATTAGCCAAAAGGACCTAATAAAAAACACAAGCTTTATTTGCATGAATACACCTATAGAACTTGGTTGTTTTAGTTGCAAAATATATAAAAATCGATATGAAAAATATTACAGATGCCTCTAGATTCTCATTGAAAGTAAAAATATTGCAGTGATATTCAAATACATGACGTTAGACTGGCGTAAAATCTTAAGTCTTTTATTGAAAGAAGTATATATTTCATGACAGTTTATTCCAACTTTGTTAAAATTGATAATCAGTCTCACTCCTTCAGACTAATAAACATATAGGACACAAGCTCAATTTAAAGTTGGAAAAATACATACATGAGTGTGTGTGTATTTACAAACATTGCATAGACCATAACACTGAATGGCAACCAACTACTTACCAATCATTAACAAAGAGAGAATCATTAAAACCACATAGCAAAATAAAATTCATACCACAAAAAAATGAAAATGAAAAGTTCAATTAAGGAAATGAAATAGAATAAAAACAAATCCAAGAGAAACAGACCTAAAACTAAAACCACGTTAACCAAATCCGTTAATCCACTGATGCCTCTTCAGATCATGTTATAAATTCCGTATAAAGTGCATTTCAAGTCTTGTCGGAGGAAGGAGGCTATTTATAGAACCTTCAAGCCGTGATGGATGGCCAGAGGCATCTAGTGATAAATGGCCCAGGAAAGAGGGAAGTGTCACCGGATTTCGTTAGGGACAATATTAATGGACGACAGATATACAACTTACGCGATGTATATCTCCCCTATATAATAAATAGCAAGTGTCTGGTTATGTATATATATATATATATATATATACATATATTAAGTTTATATATATATATATATTATAATATTCATTTATATATGAATATATATATATATATATATATAAATAAATAAATATATATATATATATATATATATATTTATTTATATAAATAAATATATATATATATGTATATATATATATATATATATAAACATATACACTGTACCTGTACACACACACACACATATATATATATATATATATATAAACATATACACTCTACCTGTACACACACATATATATATATATATATATACATATAAATATACATATATATATATATATATATGTATACATAATACATATATGTATATATATATGTGTGTGCATATATATATATATATATGTATATATATATATATATATATACATATATATACAGTATATATATATATATATATATATGTATATATATATATATATATATATATTTAACGGATTTTGAGCGAAGCGAAAAATCTATTTCTGGGCTCAGGCCATGTCGTCCTGATGGAAGTTCCTAATAGGTAGCTTCCTAGGGTATATTTGACTACAGTGATATTCCCAGAGAATTTTACCTTAAGGTATCCAGAATTCTAACTCCTGGAGCGAATATCCCTAAATAATCTCACAGGGATATCGCATAATATCAGAGACGTATTCTTGACACGTCACATAGCTATCTTCACCCCGAACAGTATTAACGCTTCGAGGGGTTACAGTGACAAGAATCTGAAACGAGAATGAAAAGAGAGCCGCTCATAAGGCATCTCTCTTATTCCGTTTCCAGTGTGTATTTGATGAAGGCGGTAGCGCCCTTTTTATTCCTTGTAGCGATATACGAGGTGCTACAGATACTGTATTATAGGGAGGGGTCAATAAGCCCTTTTACAATAAAAGGAAGGGCGGGTCCATCAGGACGACATGGCTACCTCAGCCAAAAATAGAATTTGAGCGAAGGCCATGTCGTCCTGATGGAAGTTTACCAGAGCATTACTGTATCTGTGGATTCTCAATCGGTGCCGTACTCTCAAGAAAGTATTTTCCTGATCCGTCTAGACGTAGAGACCTATGATGTTACCGTCATACATCATTTCATCTAAGCATGAACTATGTTAGTGCTTCCTGCCCCCTACAGGGAAGAGTCGTACTAGACTCTGGAAAAAGTCTCGAGGAGTACATAATAACTATGGATGACAAAATGACAAGCTTGTATAGTGGTCTCGCCCTATACATTATAAAGCGAAGTTTGTATAAGAGTCATCAATGTCAGTATGAAATTGTGACACCTTCCCCAATGTGACTACTCTTATTAACTATTGGATAATGGTTGTATATGCATAGGAACAAATTTTGCATCTTTGCCACTATCCCGTTAGGGTACCACGTCAACCCTTCCAAAAGGAAGGGTTAAAGTGAGTGGACTTTTGCTTGAATCAGGGAACAATCTTAAAAGACATACCATGATAAAAATATCCATATTTTAATCTTAATGCTCAGTACATTTCTAATAAAATGAGTGTGGGCGAATAAAACGCGGGTTCACTGTGAACTAGTTCATTAAAATTTAATAAACGTACATATCAAATCAACCTTTATAAAATTTATAAAAAGTGGATGATATGCGTTAAAGCATAAAGAAAACAGTCAACAGAAAATATTGTTTTGTCTACCAGGAAACAAATATACATTCTGTATACTGTTTACTTACACTAGTGTAAGAAACGCTTGGCACAAGTGTCCGTATTATGCTATAGTTCACTGACGTCAATGGAACAGTTCGTAAGGACACTTTCGTGGCCCATCCCTCAGTGTGTAGTAACATACAGTGACTACACACGCACCCTCTTAATTAATCGTCCCAAATTAATTACACTGTTCCTCGCAGATTTAAAACAGAAGGGTAAAGAATTCTACCTGCTGCTACCACAGACCTCTTAAGTTGCTCCACTTGCTTCGCATAGTGCATATAGAACACCTTGGATAACTACCAGCCGGTGTAGGAACAAGGATGTTCAAAGTCCATATAATTAAAGAAATTTTATGGAAGAGGCAACTTTCCTCGGATCAGGACTAATGGGTGTACTGTCTGGATCCGTTCTGCAAATAACACGGGTGATTTTCGCCCTTAGTTATAGATAACTTTGAACCCAGTGTTTCTCTTCTGAACAGCTGTCCTCCCATAAAGCCTGAAGTTCTATGAAGATAGAACTTTAGGCACTCCACTGGACATAGAGATGCATCTTCCTTCAGAAGGCAGATTCTCAAGGGACCCCACCTGTTGGTGGGTAGCTTGTTCTTGGTAAGAAACGTTGGGTCTGGAAATAGATTCAGTTCTCCCTCCAAGAACTGGACGTGGCTTTCCTCTCTAGAGAGAGCCACTATTTCACTAACTCTGGCCCCCAAAGCGAGTACAAGCAGAAATATGACTTTAAATTCAAGACCTTCTAAGCGCATTCCTCATTGTTCACTATTTATACACAATGAAGAATCTTATCTACTGACCATGCAAAGGGTCTGTGGAAGTGCTGAAGGGCTAAGCCTAGCATGGGCCTTTGTAGTTCATTAAGAACGTCGTTAGAAAGGTCGACCTGTAAGGCATATGGTGTCTGTCTTGTCAAGGCAGACTTGAACAATAGAATTGTGTTGGCTGCTAAACCTTGCTCATGGAGGTGAATGAAGAATGATAAATAGGAATCTGTCGAGATTTCTTTTGGCTTCTTTGCCTTGACAAAGGATATCTGTTTCTTCTCTGGTTTCCTCCAAAAGTCTAAACTGACTTTTAACACCGAATCTTTTTCTCATCGTTAAGGAGAGAAAATCATGAGATGTAGGTTCTGTGTTTTCTGTGATGAAGCGAAGACAGTCGACTTCTGTACTCGCTGAGACAGGGATGGATCCGGTAGCGGTACCAATTTTAGTCGTAGGTCCAATGCCAGAGGGAACCACACGCTATTTGGCCACTTGTGCGCCACTATTGCTGCTTTCCCTTTGAAGGATCTCAACTTATCAAGGACCTTCAAAAGGAGGTTGTGCGGAGGGAACAGATAAATACTGCACCATCTGTTCCAGTCCAGGGACATAGCGTTCACTGCCTCCGCTAGCGGATCCTCGTATGGGGACACGTAACGATCTATTTTCTTGTTGTCTTTCGTCGCAAAGAGGTCTATCTGCAGCTCCGGGACTTGACTCGAGATGAAGGAGAACGATCCTGCGTCAAGGGACCATTCTGACTCTATAGGTGTAAACCTGGATAGAGCGTCCGCTGTCACATTGCAGAACCCTTGAATGTGAACTGCTGACAGGTGCCATTTTTTCCTTTCCGCCAAGCGGAATATGGCCAACATCACTTGGTTGATTTGAGGTGACCTCGACCCTTGTCAATTCAGGCATCTCACTATCACCTCGCTGTCTAGAACCAGTCTTATGTGGGTCGAGTGGCGAGGAGATACTTTCTTTAGTGTCAGAAGTACTGCCATGGCTTCTAGAAAGTTGATGTGAAATGACTTGAAAAGATTGGACCAAGCTCCTTGGACTCTCATCTGATGAGAGTGACCTCCCCAGCTTTCCTTTGAAGCGTCTGTGTGGATAGTTACTGACGGGGGAGGAGGTTGAAGAAGTATTGATTTCTTCAATTGCTTGGCATTGGACCACGGCTTGAGAAGCGTTTGCAGTCGAGTCGGTAGTGGTCTTATTAGATCTCTTCGCGCGTTTCATGCGTATTTTCTCCAGACTCCTGTTGCATCCTTTAGCTGTGCTCTTAGCACTAGGTCTGTTATCGAAGCAAACTGTAGAGAGCCCAGCACTCTCTCCTGTTCGCGTCTTGATATCCGTTTGGATTTCAATAGTCTCTTGACAGATCCTACTATTTCTTTCCTCTTCTTACCAGGAATGGAAAGTCGATGTGACTCCAAATTCCAGTGGATTCCCAACCACTGAAATTTTTGAGCTGGAGAAAGTCAAGACTTTTTGATGTTGATCTTGAATCCCAGATGTTCCAGGAACTGGATCACTTTCTTGGAAGCTTGCATGTATTCTGTCCTGGATGCTGCCCACACCAGCCAGTCGTCCAAGTAGGCATAATTGATGGACGGCTGCGTTCGCGAGCTTCGTGAAAATCTTTGGGGTTATGTTTAGCCCGAAAGGCATGGCTCTGAAGGCGTAAAGTTTTCTATGTAACTTGAAGCCTAGGTAGGAGGAGAGGTGACGATTAATTGGAACGTGCCAATAAGTGTCTATAGAGACAGTATATACCCTTCTGGGCAGTAGGGTCCTTATGTGTTGAAGCGTGAGCATTCTGAACTTGTAGTTCACTATGAACTTGTTGGAGTGGCGACAAGTCTAGAATGACTCTGAGTTTTTCTGAGTCCTTCTTTGGAACACAAAACAGCCTTCCTTGGAGTTTTATGGACTTAACTTTCCGGATTACTCTTTTGTCCAAGAGTTCTCGGACATATTCCTCCAGAACGGGGGTTGAGTGTTGGGAGAATTGAGGAAATTGAGGTGGAGGACTGCTCCAGCTCCAACCTAGTCCATTCTTTATTAGGCTGTGGGCCCAGGGGTTGAAGGTCTAGCGATCCATAAATAGCTGTAGTCTCCCTCCTACTGGAAGTATCTCACTTCTGCTGTTGTGGACCTGAGGCCTTGCCTCCTTGACCGCGTCCTCCCCTGTATCCCCTTCCTCTTGAAGGGCGTCTAGAAGAACCTCTGGCTGTTCCTCTAGCTTTCGAACGAAAGGAAGAAGTCTGCCTTTCGAAGGCTGGGTTTAAAACTGGCGACTGTGTCGCCACTTGTTGAGGTACCAGCTGGTACGTGGTTGGAGGATGTGCCACTATCTGAGGCACCGCGGTCACAGGAAGTTGTTGTTGTTGTTGCTGTCGGTAGGGTTTAGCCGGCCGAGAGGATGGCCTAGGCCTTTTTGTCTTCTTCTTGGGTTGGGGACCCTCATCCGGAGAAGACTTTCTCTTAAGATCTAAGCCCCACTTTTTGAGAAGGTTCCTATTCTATGTGGCGGCCTTGTCTACTACCTCTTTAACCACTTCATTGGGAAAGAGGTCTTTACCCCAGATACAAGAGGAGATCAGTTTCCTCGGTTCGTGCCTCACCATAGCCGAGGCGAACACGAACTCTCTACAAGCTCTCCTAGCTTTAATAAAGCTATAGAGATCCTTCGTAACTGTGGCCAGATGGGTTTTGGCCACTACCATGAACATGTCCTGATTCTTGGGGTCACTTGCCATCGTTTCTAGTGTCGTTTGCAATGACATCGATGCCGCAAGTCTTTCCTTTGTCTCTTGCTCTCTACGCAAGAGAACATCCAACAGTTTTGGAAGTTCCTCACCAAACTGACGCTCAGCGATATCAGCTTTTAGTTTCCCGACTGAGAAGGTAAGGTGTATGTCCTTCCAATCTTCTTGGTACAAGGGCAAGGTCAGAGATAACGGCTTGCACTCCTCCAAGGAGGGGCATGGTTTCCCTGCCTCCACTGCCTTTAAGGCTGCCTTATATCACTTTTCCATGAAGGGAAAGGCTCTGGTAGGAGAGGCCACAAAGGAGGGAAGCTTCTTACTTAAGGCTGGCACCTTTGAGTTAATGAAGCCCCTCTCTTTCATCGAGCTCGCTAGTAACGCCTGAGCTTTACTATGGTAAAAAATTATGACCTCCTTCGGTTCCGTCTCCTCCTTTGAGGCTGGCTCCTTCCTAAGACAGACATAGCAGTCCGGATAAGAATCTTTGTTGGGCCAAAATTCCACCTCTTCCAGGGAAATTCCTCCCAACTTTTCTGAAATCACAATCTTCCCAGTTGTCATTGGCATATGTTTGGCATACCTCCAAGGATTGGTATCCGAGCACAAAGGAAGATCCTTCACGCTGAGCCGCTTCTGTGGCCCACGTGATGCTGCAAGTCTACATATCTCCAGTTTCATTGCAGCTTCCTTCTCATCATTCTTCCTTTGAATTTGTTGGATCATCTCAACAATGAAGAAAGAGTCCTTCCCAGTTCATCTGGGATAGCAGACGATGTAGAGGGAACAGGTTCTGGGTCCGGAACCGATGTAACCGACACCTCGTCGATTTCTTCCTCTTCTACTTTAGGAGCCTGGAACAGCTTCTCCTCCTGACCTTCTCCTAGAAGGTCCTTCTCAGTAGAATCCAACACCTCCGACATCTTATCGTCCAATTGGATGTCTTGAAGGGCGGCCGAGACTTCAGAATGTACCGGATTCTGGGCAGCTAGTATATCCACCTGAGGCTGGGGGATGATTGCATCAGCCGATGCTTTAGGGAAAAGGTAGGCCCTCATCTTCTCATTTGGAAGGTAGGGGCCTGAGGTGTTTTTCTGAAAACCCTTCTCCCAGGTTTGTAACTTTTCCCTGGCAGCATCCCTTGACTCCGTCGACTTATGGTTGTCAAAAGCCTCGGTAATCAGGTTAGAACATACTGTAAAAACCTGAGGGTCCCAATACCGGAGATCACCTCTGGACGCTGCGCATGCTGCGTGCCTCCTGCAAAGTTGATGTCCACAGAAGTTCTTATTGCGGACATTACAGAACACACTCCCGCACTTCGGATGGTCCTCCTGTTCAGAAAAGAGTAAATCCATGAGTATCAAGTGAAGGCTTTCACTTATATTGAAACATGTAGCTTATATAGAAACGCTATAAAAGAAAGAAGAAAAGACACATACTTGTATTTCCTGTCCAGTCATTGCTGTAACCTCCCAAGATATTAAAACTAAGGTTAATTCTATTCTAGAATACCTTATGTAATTTCCTAAACAGAAATTTAAGGTGTAGTTCACACCTTGAAATAAAGTTTTAATATACGGGATAAAAAGAATACAGAAAGAACTCACTTTCTATATATTGTACCTTCACAACAAAAGGCTGTACAAGATAACATTAAGTATGTTGAAGAACTTTAGTGTTATCACAAACTCTTTACTGTAGTTTTACTAATGCAGTGTGTACTACACTACAAATATAGTAACTACTGTACATCGCATGCTGTTTTGCCGGGCAGCACGCACCGGTACGTGCCCGTGTGCTCCGGCACGTGCCGGCCGGCATCTACCCCTGTATAGTTCAAAGATATGCTACCTTTAACTAATAGGCGGCAGCCCACGGGTTCACAAAATGTGTGCCGGCCGGCAATTATTGCTGGTCAACAGCTGAAAGCACTAATACCTGGCTTCCGGCCGCTAATCGTAGTGGCCAGCAGATTCGGGATGTGTTTCCACTGCCGGCAGGCAAAGGTAGCAATACCCATGCCCGCCGGCAGTAGCTTAGAACCAGAGAACCTCCACCTACCCGGCAGCCGGGTTAGGGGTACAACACAATAGTCAGAGAAAGAGTATGGATGTAAGGTTATAAGGCGGCATTGCCATACGACCATCCATCCAGAAAGAGTGAACTTAAGGAAGGGGAAAATGTAGCATTCAGGCTTCCAA
>NC_090725.1:42510468-42512968 GCF_036898095.1 Palaemon carinicauda | reverse complement strand
CAAATAAGTACCTATAAGTCACAAGAAAAGTTTCCTTTTTTACATGCTTTATTCGATGGAAGATAGGTTATCGGATGTCAGGAAAGGTAACCAAGATATTTTTAAAGTATTAGAAAGATTTTTCAATTGGGTTGCAAATACCCTATGGGCTGTAAAAAAAAAAAATAAATAATGAGTTAAGGTCAGGCTGGTTTAAACGGTCAGATTTTTATCCATATTTATATTGGTTATACGTTCGAATCCTTGGTCGGACAGAAATATCTATCAGTACAGAGTTCGAGATCCCAAGGCAGAATGAATTCTTTATTAAGTGGTATTTGTAGCTAGTTTGAAAAAAATAAAATAACTATATATATATATATATATGTGTGTGTGTATATATATACATATATATATATATATACATATATATATATATATATATATAAATATATATATATATATATATATATTTATATATATACCTATATATATATATATATATATAAATATATATATATATATATATATATTTATATATATATATATATATATATATTTATATATATACATATATTCATATATATATATATGTATATATATATATATATATATACATATAAATATTAACAGCAATGGCATTTGATGGCAAATTCCACCTTTCAGAAAATATTTTTACTGGAAATTCCTTAATGATAAATGCTTCTGGCTGGGCTGGGATTTGAACCTATGCCCTTACCCGAATCAATGTCTGCATGGACAAGGTTACCAATCGGGCTATCAAAAGAGTTATAGGTTCATCCAAGTCCACTGTACACATAGGGCATACCTGTCGAATTCAGAAATCTGTTCTTTGACTTGAAATCAACCCATCTTCACCATGATAGCTGATTAGTGACTTTTCTACTCTTTGTTATTTATGATGAATATTCATCACTAACGCTTCTGATTTTTGTAAATGTAAATATAACAACAATGGCATTTATTAATACATTCTACCTTTGAGAATACTTTACCCATTGGAAACTCATATATGATAAATGCTTCTGGCTGAGCAAGGATTCTCCCACCGTCAGAGGCTTTTCAAATTTTAGCCATCACCCCCCCCCCACCCCTAAACCGAAAAATGCTCCTACGCTATTGTCAGACTGGGGTGTGAAATTATGATAAGCTTTGCATGATGGACATGATCCAGCATCCTTTGAGGTCACTGAAGGGATCAAGCTTACACACCGAAAGTTTCTACATTGTCAGCCTCCTAAAAATGATTGATAAATGTTGGATAGTGGTCACAAAGAGTACCTTCAATTATGTTGAAGCCCTTAGAATTATACATACACAATATATATATATATATATATATATACATATATATATATATATATAAATTTGTGTATGTATATATATATATATATATATATATAAATATATATATATATAGCCTAAATATATATATATATATATATATGTAAAATATACATATTTACGCATATATACATACATATATATAAAATCTATTTGTTGATACACTACATATCTTTTGTGTGTTTGTGTCTGTGGATAACAGCTCAAGACAATTTTCAAACATGTTTACACTGGAAATCATAATGACATTTCGACAGTACAAATCTTCTTGTGTGAACAATATAAACTGTCAATAGAAGCTTCTCTAATAAATGTTACCACCAACAACAAAAGAGCAAAAGAAGATGAAGGGCGCGTGTTAAGCCCGACTCATATTGAACCGAAAATCCATACAAATGGTTTGGTGTTTTGTTACCCGCTCCAGCATTCCGACAGCTTAACGAGGCTTGATGCTGGCTGGTACAAAAGGAATTGTTGAGTGGGATCTAATTATATTAAGTTATAAAGAATAGGATGATCCAATGATGATGATCATGATGGTAATTGTTATTATTGCAATTATTGTTTTACTGATGTTAGTGTATATATCTTATTAAAATAAAAAAATATTTAACTAACTTTGTTTTTATAACATTATGATAATTGTTATTATTATAGTTTATATTTTATTACTGTTGTTTTTTGTCTATATATGTTATTAAAATACCACAATATTTAACTAAATTTGTTGCTATTACATTAGGATAATTGTTATTAGTATAATTTTGATGTTATATCTGTTGTTGTTTGTTACCAATATTGTAATTATTATACCACGATATTTAACTAATTATGTTGTTATAACACTATGTTAATTGTTATCATTGTAATTTCAATATTATTGGTGTTGTTGTCTGCACATATAACATCATGATAATTGTTATTATTGTAATTTTGATTTTATTGGTGTTTTTTTTATGTACATATCTCATTAAAAATACCAAAATATTGAACTAATTTTATCAATCTAATTACACAACTTGATATGTTCGTGTAAATGATATTCATCACTTATCGATTAAGTATTTTATATATAGATTATTTCTTTATTGATATTATTATTATATCAATGCACGTTTTCTCAATCATTAAGATAATTATTAAGACTATGAAGCCA
>NC_090725.1:42490468-42500468 GCF_036898095.1 Palaemon carinicauda | reverse complement strand
TGGGTAATGTCTCGCTAACTTTGGAATATTTACATTAGGGAAAATATTGATTTTAGATAAGATCGTGGGGGAAATATTCTCTTGTGCAACGTGATGAAATTCTCGTGGTGTAGGAATTTTCAGAATGATATTCATTAAGAAAGCATGTGATTTTTCATTTTTTGAAACATCGTCTTCATGCGTGAATGTCACCACAATTCGTTAAAACTTTAATCTCTATATACAAATTATGCTTCCAGAAAGACTCTCAAGTCTAGAATTAGAAAACAAGAATTTTTTTAGGAAATATTTAGTTTATTTTGCTATAGATATACGAATATATATATATATATATATATATACATATATATATGTATATATATATATGTGTGTGTATATATATATATATATATATGTATATATATACATATATATATATATAAATATATATGTATATATATGTATATATATCTATAAATATATATATATATATATATATACAGTATATATATATATATATATATATGTATGTATATATATACATATATACATGTATATATATATATGTATATATACATATATATATATATATATACATTTATATGTTTATATATATACATATATATATATATATACATATATATATATATATATATATATAGAGAGAGAGAGAGAGAGAGAGAGAGAGAGAGAGAGAGCAGTGAAGAAAACAAAACCTTTTCTGTAGTTATTAAATCAAATGTTATTTATTCATTCATTAGCATACACGAGAAAGTCCAACATAAAAACACATTGGAATGAATAATAATAATAATAATAATAATAATAATAATAATAATAATAATAATAATAATAATAATAATAATAATAATAACAACAACATATTTTTATATATGTGTCGATCATTTCCTTCATTGCTGAAGTATGTAAATAGAAGATTGTCTCTTCTATGAGCCATTATATTTTAATTGATATAAAAACCATATCATTATTAATTATTTGAATCTTCCACCAATATCAGCTCACTACAAGTAACAGCACACCTTTGGAGGCAATGATTTCCCTACCAAGGTTCACTTGAAACTAATGTTTACATAATGTGTTTATAATATATGGTTACTTCTCCCTTGTTACTTCCTTTGACCTCCATATACGAAAATAAGGTATCGTTGATAGATGGATTTGTTAAGAATAAAAATTCTACATTTTATCCCACCCGTAATTACTCACTTTTATTTACATAACAAGGTCCCTGGTATTCTGTTTTTAGATATTCTTTTCTTTTGATATAGTAATTGTTATTGTTGAACATATTTTCATACAATTTCTATCTTATTGTGTCCATCATCATCATCATCATCATCATCATCATCATCATAATAATAATAATAATGATAATAATAATAATAATAACAATAATAATAATAATAATAAAGTGGGATGAAAAGCTTACTGAATATTGACGCAAATGAATAAAAAAAAAGAATATCCAAAAGAACATCAAAGGAACTTTGAAAAAAAATTGCAGGGCTTCATCTAGCATTCAGGCATAGAACTAAACAAGTGAAGAGGAAAGTCAGGCACCTGAAGGTTGTCCTCTTGAATATGACCAAAATAGAAAACAGGAGTCAGCTGGAGTAGGAAATATAGAGAAGTTTCTAAAAATGAAAAGATGAACAAGAGAGGAAAATAAAGATGTGCAGAAGTCGTACATCTGGAACAATCAAGATAATTGGGGTTGTGGTGCCGATGTGGTAACGTCCTTGCCTGGAGATCACCAGCCTGGGGTTCGAGTTAGTTCCTTTGGTCACTGCAACCTCACTATCCTTGTGAGCTAAGAATGGGTAGTTTCGGGGGAGCCTATCAGCCGCCATTGCCTGTCCCTCCCTGGGCTTAGCTTGGGGGGAGATGGGCTTGGGTGCTGATCATATGTATGTATGGTTAGTCTCCAGGGCATTGTTTTGCCTGCTAGGGCAATGTCACTGTCCCTTGCCTCTGTCATTAATGAGCAGCCTCTACACCTTTAAAACCAAATAAAGAAAATGTTCATGAATAGAAGGTATGAGATCTAACATGTTGAAAATAACTCTTTCAAAACCGAACATGTGTTAGAACTCAAACAAAACAAAAGACTAGCTTTACATAACGCAAGCAGAAGAAATAAAGAAAGAAATAACACCCAGGAGTGAAAGATAAAAAGCCTAAAATCAGAAAAAAGGAAGGCTAACAGCAGAGGAAGATCACAATAATGATCCATTATTTAATGTTGAGGGAAAGGCAAAAGGCACGAAAAACCTACAGCTGATAGACTTAATGGTAATGATGAACAGTAATATGATAAAAACCAACCTAAATGCAGCATGGTTAGATATAAAGAAAACCTTTGACATGATACCACAATTATTACTCATAGAGTGTCTACAGATATACGGCACATTGGCTGACGTTGTTAACTTTTTCAAAAGCTGCACAATTAATAAGAAAATCGTCGAGACTGGACACAATCCAGAGCCCAACGTTATACGCCACACTTTGATAACCAAAGAAATATGATAATGATAATGATAAGTTAAGTTGAAGAAAAAAGAAATATATTTTTGCACTATTAAACCTTTCTTTGCTGCTTCTCTCGGTAAGTATTTGAGTGCATCTTATACTTCTAAGTTCAGGAGAGATAAGTGTCAAGTAAATCCTTTACTGTTGTTTAACAAAGAGTTAAAATATGATGACACTTTGAGGAACCTTTCCTTACCTACTGTTGTGAGTGAAAGTAAGACATGGTTCAATGTTTATTCAAATTATATTGTTCAATAACAGAACATGGTGAATTATAATGGCTTCTTCGCAGTTATTGGTAGAGCCTATATTGTTGTACAGCTTGCTAATTGGGAGAGACGCTGTGAGGGAGAAGGCTTATCTCACACAGACCACTTACTTACCAAGCTGACAGACATTACTGTGTTGCTGCTGTCAGCAAAATTGGTTCAATACCAAGTGAGCAATGTGGGGAATAAGCTGCGTGAGATTAACCAAAATACTCGTAGGATCAGGTGAGTATCTAGGCAAGCTATCTCGTTACTGAATTCTGTCGTTGGTCGGGGTACCAACGTTCTTGGTCATCTACATCTGTCAGAAGAAATTCCTCTTGTTTGATGTTATGGTTGAATTTCTCTTCAGTATAGATAATCATAGATTCTAGGAGGCCATCTAGATCACTTCAAATGATAGTACCATACAAAGTAATATGCATTATAGTGACTTTCTGAAATCCTATCAGTAGATTTATTTGCAGTATATGTTATTTAATGGCTGAACATGCCAGGACAGCTGTTTTGGTGAGATGTATCATTGTTATCACAGTATAGCTCCCAGGAAACCACTCAACAGGACATATAAATCTTTATATAAGAACGAATGCTTCTCTTCAAAGTGAAGTTACTTTTTCATGATTTGGCTTCTGATTTTCACTTTTAGATTACTAGCAATGAAATTCAGTGCCTTATCTGAGTAAACCCGTTTGATATTCTCATTCACAATTTTAATAATTGCAAGTTTGTCCTCCAAATAACCTCAATGCACAATTGTCCGCCGAAGAATTGTCAGATGTTTGTAAGGTTATGAGGGTCATAAATAGGTTTTTCTCATACGATTTGTCAAAAGGATCTCCTGCCCTCTCAGTTGACAAATTGATTGAAATAATGTTTATGAGCAACTTGGTCAAGTTCTTGATATATCACCTTCCAAGTAGAAAGATAAGACACCCGATAAAGGCTCCGATGCTGATGTTCCTATGTCTGGAGACAGTGATCCCTCATTCTCTGCCTACATGGACCCATGGTTGATCTGTCTGGTGTAAACTGACATTGCAAAACCCGAGTTTGAGGTCGTAACCAATACATCAAAGATGGGAAGGCATTTGTCGGAGCTATGCACAAAGGTGAAGTTTATACAGCCACACACCTGGAAAATTTTATCAAGATCCTTTTGAGTGTAGTCCTTTCTGGTTCACTATACTGTATATACTGTATATATATATATATATATATAAATATATATATATATATATATACATTATATATATATATATATATATAGAGAGAGAGAGAGAGAGAGAGAGATACGTATATATATAGATACATATATATATATATATATATGTATATATATACATAGATATACACATATATGTATATATATGTACATATATATATACTATATATATATGTTTGTGTATATATATATATATATATACATATATATATATATATATATATAAACAGACTCAAACATCAAACCATATTACATCAGATAACTCATTCATTATAACAATAAAATGTCTAATGAAATCCTCTTATATAAAGCACAGAGGCTCAGTTATAAAAACAAATGTTAAATATATGAATAACACGTAATTTTTCTATGGCATTCATAAAGAACAATATAAATATCATTCTTCAAAGGACTCACTTTTCACATTTACTTATGTGTTAATAAATGCATAGATTAAATTCGCGTTTATAAACAAAACAAAATATCGTAATAAGCTGTATTCTTCCTACTTGTTATCAAATAAAAGGGTTAAGAAGCGACACTCATGCTGTCTTCTCCTGGCGTCTTAAATTCAACTCTCTCATCATATCTCATCGAAAACATCTTGGATGAAGTGTTTTGTTCAGACAGTGGGCCTTATATTCAACCCACCAGAAGCATTGGCAATTTCTCTTCCTCATTAACATATCAAGATTCCTCATTTCCAAAAGGCCTTTCAAACTAGTTTATTAACTAATTTAGGTATATACATGACTAAGTTCTCATGAATATTGTTATTCTTATAAAATATATAAAAGATATGAATTTCATAATTCTGCTGAAGGTTGGATAAATCAGTATTTAGCTAACGTTTGATAAAAAAAGAAAGAAAAATAAAACAAAAATAAATGGCTTGTCCTAAACATCATTTGTTTTTTTAAAGATTTCAATTATTTAGAGATAACTTTTACATCTCCAGCAATTAACCACATCACATCAATCTCTGCCAAAACTATCATTCATATATTTGTATAACTTTGTTATATTCTTTTACATTTCTGGCAATTAACCATATCAATCTCTGCCAAAAACTATCATTCAAATTTTGTTAAAACGTCTTTTTTATATTAATTCTGATGAGGGTGGGATAAAACAAACCTTAGCTGAAGTATGATGAAGAATAGAAAAAAAAAAATAAATGGTTTGTTACGAAGACGATGTTTTTACAGATTTCAGCTATATAGATATAATATCCTCGTTTTGACATCACATAGCATTTACCCATATTAATTTATGCCAAAATCTTTGATTAACTTAGAAATTTTCCATGAAACATAATCGTCCAATATAATTTTAAATATATTTACCGTCATCACCTCAAGGTTACTCTGCGACTCTTTGTGGTTTAGTCGTTTAAATACTCATAAATATTATACAAGCCATTCATTACAATTACTTTCGATATTATTGAATAATCACAGTAAAATATAAATGCAAAAAGGAAAAATTATTATAAAATGAGTAAGATTAGAAAAGTTTGAAATAAATACAATACCATTACGTGATTTTCAAGTAACAAATTATACAAGTAAGCCAAAATCCATTATAAGACGTTAACATGGTTACCTGGCAAGAAATAACAGATATTATTTTCTATACCTATGTTGCACTTACAAGCTGAGAGAGAGAGAGAGAGAGAGAGAGAGAGAGAGAGAGAGAGACTATAACTCGACGAAAGCGTAAGGGCTTTATCATTATCCCGGAGGCTGCTGGGCAGCGACGTAAACACATAAAATGATGCAGTGTATTCTTTTCTTGTGCTAAAAAGATTCAGTTTGAGTTTATGGCTTGGAAAATTTGTACATATATATATATATATATATATATGTATGTATGTATATATATATATATATATATATACATATCTATATATATATATATATATATATATATATATATATATATATATATATATACCATAAGAAGTTTCTTTTTATCACGTGATACCAAGAAATTACGCTTTCAAATTTGGCTGCCTCGTTCTAAGTTACAGGAAAGCAAAATGGAATATCTAATAACATTGTATGATGAGAGAGAGAGAGAGAGAGAGAGAGAGAGAGAGAGAGAGAGATGCACTTCTATAGAATCAATAAATGTTTCGAGACACATATAAAAAATATAAAAATTTTATTCTAATAAATTAACTTATATTTCATATAAAAACGACTTTTTTCGATTAATAGAATATCATGATCGATATGTCATACAAAGAGAGAGAGAGAGAGAGAGAGAGAGAGAGAGAGAGAGAGAGAGAGAGAGATATTATGAACAGAAATAATTTTCATCGAAACTCGGGTGTACACGTGATATTTATTTCTATGTAAGGATAGATAGGCAGATAGATAGACAGATAGATAGATAAGTAGATAGATAGATAGACAGATAGTTAAAGAGAGATAGAATATAAGTTTTAGTCATTTTAGTTTCCATCATCTTTGAAAATTAGGATAACAAACCTACCCCCCTTTTAATCATTACGAAATTTGTTGATCAATATCTAGTCAGGTTCACTGTGTAATTTCGGCAGATTTTTTTGGAGTATCAAAACTATTGATCATTTTAAACTTTATTGTGTATGCAATAAAAAGAAAACAAATATTTTCCTTTCCTGTGTTACTTATATGGCCGCCTTCTTCGATTTTACTAAATGGCTGCCAAAAAAAGTATTCTTCAATATCTCAGCTCATAAATAATGTAGAAACATGATTTTGACAGCTAAACCATTTCCGGGGCCTTGGAATCCAATGGTATCCAAATAAATAAGTTAGATTCAAACTTAGAGTTATTTGACTAAGATATTCCATTCTATTGAATTTTATACAAGTGATAGTACATGAAAATTCCACTAAGTTAGTGTCCATCAAGAACTAGCATGGTTATTACAAAAATGGATTTAATCTTTTAGGCAAACTAAGATCATTTACATGTCGTCACTATAATCTTCATCATCATTTGCATAATCATTTTGCGTGTCCTCATTATTTTGATACTCACTAGAGCACTGGTAAAGATCGGTGCAGGTTAAACTTTTTGTTCTGAAAGAACATGTGGCAAAAGAAAAGTCTGTTAGCATTGACAGCAAACTCTCTCACTGATGCTCCTGGGAAGTATTTTTTTTTTTTTTTTTTTTTCGTCATCGGACACATTATGATAGCCATTCTGTAGGGGATCCAACTAAGGAACCTGAAGACCAGTGCTGGCCTGTCCTTATGCTCTGGTTTGTGAATGGACTCTCTTGATGTAGATTCCCTTGAAGTAGTAGGATTTATAGACGAAGCTAGTTAGAGAGGCCCATAGTTTTGGTCACGCTCACTTCTCCCTCTTTTGGAAGCATCTGCAGTCTACAGAGAACTTGTTGTATATATGTCTGCCGCCATGTAGATTTACAGCCAGGTGGATTTCCCTATACAAAAGAACCACCCAGTGCTGTCCACGCCAGTGAATGCATGGAAGGATGGCAAAACCTTTGATCTTTCTTCCCCTAGGGTTTCCATATTGGAAGGCATAGAAATGGACGTGATCTTCAGCTTGAGATCATAGTTTTCTATGAATGATACTTGGACATCAGCGTCTAGGGCAAAGAAAATAATTTTTGTATTCAATGTATTTTGATGTAATTATTGTCTTGTAAGTGCAAGCCTTCAGTGCTCCTGGTATGCCCTGAAGAAGTGAGGTCCAGTTTGTGTAATGCATTCTTGTACAGTATTCCTTGTAGTAAGATAGTCGGTCAGGTCAGCCTTTGCCTTCATCTTGTTAAGTGAACAGAACCTGCTCATTGGAATGTGTTATGTGTAAGTGTCCTCTCTGACCTGAAACCAGATTGATGCTCTTCCCTGCTTTCTTTCATCTGTGGTAGCACTATGTTTCAAACAAAAGGATAATTTCTTCATAATCTGTGGCTTGAAGCATCTCGTGTGGTGTCTATCCCATCAGATGGCTGGTGACCTTTCTGTGGAATTTATGCTGTTGCCAGCTTGATTAGGAGATGGATTAACTTTGATTTGTCAAGGCATCGCCGTATTGTACCATCTGTCAGAGGGAATTCGCAGTTCCTAATGGCCTCTTTCTGGTTGATGTATCTGCTATAAATGTCCTTCGTCTCCTTTAATTTCACAGTCTTGTCTCGGTGTTTTACTGTAATTTTTTCATTGGTAGACATGAGCATCTTGTTCTCCGTTACTTATGCCTATAGGTTGATTTGTACATTGATTCACTCTGACTTGTATTTTTCATACAGCTTTTGACTAGTCACTTCTACATTCAAGATCGTTGGTACATACTCATCAGGGGGGTAGATATGAATGATCAAATTGTGTAGCTTGTCGCCTTCAGCAGAAAATAGCTTTCCATGTTTCAGTATGATGGCATTGATCTTTTTAAAAATTTCATGTTCCTGCTAAACAGCACAAGGCGGAGGGCATGTTGTTCTCTTGTTTTGTTACATTCCTAGTACAACTGACTTTTGATGGTCCTGATTCATGCATTTTAGTGCTTCTTCTTTTCAGTCCACATTTGGTAATTTGGTGGCCATTAGCTAAGGCCTCGGGTAAGTTGCATTTGGTCTTTGTTAGTTACATTTTCACGCAACTATGATGATAGCGTGCATACAGAGTGTGTTTTTTGTACAGCTTTGCAGTTTTTGTTCGACCTTAACGTAGTAGCCATCATGAACACTGTTTCAAGCACATGATGATAGAAATCTATCCGTCGAAATGGAACCAACGATTCCTTTTCAACATCAGACTGGCATACACTGCTTCCAGCTTATAGACTCTTGACCTTGACAAGGAGCTTCTTCAGCACCTTTTGGTATGTTACTCATGTTTAGAGCCTTTAAAGACCAAAAATATCATTATAATACAACCATCTCTAACTTACATTTGGCTACAATAAGTTATTTAACCTACATAAACATGTCCTTCTGGTTGGTACATAGTATGATCTCATGATCAATTTATTTCATGAAATTTGTAATTATTTGCGAGAACTGTAGTAATAAATGTCTCAACATATCTACAACTACGACCAGCAGATTCTTTGGCTTTGAAAAAGGCCATTTAACTGTCTAAATAAAAACTCTAGGCTATTTAAAAGCTCAGATATTCACAAAAACACTTTTCCCTCAGCCATTTTGTAAATGCAAACATTGTTTTTATTATTGCATCTGCTATAAGGTTTCTATAAATGATTGGCTATGATAAATTCAACAAAAGTCTACAAATAACGCAAATAAAGTATATTATTTTTGGAGTCAATTCTACACAAAAATAAATATAGGGATGATATTTAGGACCCGAGTAGGGGCAGAAATAAAATTTTATTCTACAGCTTCCTTTTCAGTTAGGCCCGCGAGTAAATCTCCTGATTCTCAGCGCCTCGAGGGGTCTTAAAGGGCTTCTTGTATTTACTATCACATAAAAGAAATATAGAAACAGAAGACTTTTATTGTTTAAGTCTTTCTATTTTCTCGTCCTTTGGATATTACGTAATGGAGGTTCTGAACCTGGAAAAAGGATTTTTTTTAATATCCTCCATAAAATCATAATAATATGAGGCTGGAAAAGATAAAACCTAATTTAATAGTATTAGAAAATTAGTGGACACATCAATAACTAAAACTAGTGCAAAGGAATTAATAAGTTTCATCGTTCAGGCTAACCATAAGCACTATGTTATCAAAATGTATGAAAAGAGTAGGTCACTATTGACGGTTTTTTTTCTATACTATTTGGCTTGTCCAGTTAATATTAGTACCTCTGTATTGTGGTTATTCTTACTTCTGTATTGTGGCTATTCATACTTCTGTATTGAGGTTATTCTTAATTCTGTATTATGGTGATTACTTTTGTATTGTGGCTATTCTTACTTCTCTATTGGAGCTATTCTTACTTCTGTATTGTGGCTATTCACACTTCTGAATTGTGGTTATTCT
>NC_090725.1:42477968-42480468 GCF_036898095.1 Palaemon carinicauda | reverse complement strand
TATTCTGAAGAAGTGTTTTAATTTTTTCATTCTACCTTGTTTTGAGTATTGTTCTCCTGTCTGGTGTTCAGCTGCTGATTCTCATCTTGATTTGTTTGACAGAAACTTACGGTCTATTAAATTTCTTATTCCTGATCTAGATATTAATCTCTGGCACCGTCGTTCAATTAGTTCATTATGCATGTTGCATAAGATTTTTCATAACTCTGACCATCCTTTACATTCAGATCTCCCTGGACAATTCTATCCTGTTCGTAATACTAGGCAGGCAGTTAATTCTAATAGCCAGGCCTTCTCCATCACGAGGCTCAATACTACGCAGTACTCAAGAAGTTTTATTCCAGCTGTGACCAAGTTGTGGAATGATCTTCCTAATCGGGTGGTTGAATCAGTAGAACTTCAAAAGTTCAAAGTTGGAGCAAATGCTTTTTTGTTGACCAGGTGGACTTGAGTCTTTTTATACTTTATTAATGACACATTTGTTTTTGATGTTGTTAATAGTTTATATATGACATGTCTGTTTTGACGTTGTTACTTATTTTAGAATGATTTATTGTTAATTTGTTCTCTTCATTTATTTTTTTCCTTATTTCCTTTCCTCACTGGGCTATTTTCCCTGTTGGAGCCCCTGGGCTTATAGCATCTTGCTTTTCCAACTAGGGTTGTAGCTTGGATAGTGATAATAATAATAATAATAATAATAATAATAATAATAATAATAGAATTCGGTATTAAATACCATTGTGGTTTGTATTTACAGTAATTGAAAGCACGAGTGTTATTAGCGTGATATATATTCTTACATATATATGTAAATATATATATATATATATATATATATATATATATATATATATATATATATATATGTGTGTGTGTGTGTGTGTGTGTGTGTGTGTGTATATATGTATGTATGTGTGTATTCACTCTAGTTGGAAATATTTTTAAATTTTAGTTTCATATCCAGAATTATAGCAAACTAAAAAAAAAAACCATAGAACACAAAATCAGAGCATGAATATGTGAAATATAAGAAATTAAAAACAAAACCAATAAAGTTGCCAGAAATTATAAGTAAATGTTTACAGTTTCTCCATTTTATATATCCAACAATAAGTAGGAGTTATTTGGATCTCACAAATAACTAGCTTCGAGAGAACTTCAATTGAATTTTCAGCAACATTAATACAAAAATATTATTCACAGGGAGGCATATTTGCATGTAGAAATATTCATGTGGAGTTTCGAAATTTTTTTTAATTTTTTTTTTATCAAGTTAGTATAAAATTCAAGTCCTTCAGAGAATAAAATGTAAAGAAATAATTCACGCGCGTTCACTATTGCGTGTAACGTTGATGCACGATTTTATTCATCTAGCGTTTAGGCGTGACTTTTCATACTTGCTATGCCCATTTTTAGTAGTATCTCCAGGCCCACTCCCCCACCTAAAAAAAAGCCCAGGTATAATTTCCAACAGCTGTCAGCTACAATGGAAGGTGCCAATAGCTTTAGAACACTGCTGGTACAAACGACCCCACATTTTATTTCTTGTGCCAATTCGTCTTCTTGGCAAGGGGATTCAATGAATTTCTGATTTTATCTATATCCTTATATCGAATATCTGGATATATTAAAATTGTGCAAATGTCATCACTGAAAGGCATATTTCCCTTTTTAGTGATATGTAATTTTCCAACTATTCAGATTTTTCATGTTCAATGAACATTGTGATAAAGTTTCTCATTGCACAGTTTTTTTATATATACCCATCGCTAATTGAGGTTGGTATATAAGTGTGGGTATTTAATTCCTATTATCATATATGGAATATGGAGAGGTTTGGATATAGGAAATGATTGTATTACTATCCACATACTGTCTAAATAAAAAATTTTAGTATTTGGAAAAGATATGGTTATTATGGGCAGCCTATGCATTACGCGATGTCACCTCACCAGACGTTTTAGAAGCAAGAATAGTTATTCATTTCATACATCTGGCATGTCCAACATCTCTCCAGAAATATGAGAAAATAAAAATGGCCATCTGTCATCAGAATCTTTTTATTGTGGATCGATAAGAGGCTACTAGTCTTTCTTCAAAGAAAAGTTAAAGCCATAAGGATTCCACTTTCAAATTTCAGTGCACTAAATTGCAGTCATATGCTTCTAGGTTATGTAAATTTTATTGCATATTATATAGAATTAAAATCATCTGGTAACTCATATAAAAACCATGTCACATTATTAGTCAACGCTTTATGCTGTGTTTGCGTACGAATACATATAACATATCTGCGCAGGTTTCTTTGTGGTCATATATGTACCCCACGAAAATGGCATTTATAACTGTAAAATATAGCAAACTCTTCCGATATCTTTTTTTTACTATAGTCTCCATAAGAATCAAAATAAAAAAACCACAATTTACCATCTTACGATATTTCTGGAACCTAGTGAATGGAAAAGATTGATAAGTTATAAGAGGATTTTACGCGTAT
>NC_090725.1:42460468-42465468 GCF_036898095.1 Palaemon carinicauda | reverse complement strand
GGAAATAATGCATGCTTTCAGGTCTTCATATTCAATTTGTAATATGTAACGATATACCTTTTGATTTAGACAATGGAAGTCAAATCAATTGAATTCTCTGGATTCCTTGTATTTATTTGCTTTTAAATATTATTTTGAATTTGAAATATACAATTTTTCACCCATTTCATTCTTCTTTTTCTTGTTCCTTATTTACTAGTTACCTCGTCAAAGGTCAGTAGAATTAAAATGTTTATTTTCTTACTTTTTCTGGAATACCAGTCTTATATAAGAATTTCTTTCTAATGAACTTTACGAAATTATTGAATTGATAAAAAAAAAAAAATCATCGGTTCCAGATGTGGTAAAAGAATACCTGTAGGCTAATACTCTAATAAAATCTTCTCAAATGAGTTATACCAATTTTGAATGGTTTGAAATTAATTTATAATACAGGCTAATTTGCGACTGAGGTAAAAGTATTGGCTTGGCACAAAACCCGGGGATAGATAAGAAAAGACTGTTGAGGTAAAAGTGTTTTTGACTTGTATAAAAAAAGAAAAAGCTGCGTACGCACTGCAAGTCCTGCCCCTAGTACGTGGACCTTCATGAAAACACTACCTTATTCTTTCCATTTTGTATTGGGTAAGCACGGTTGCCTTCTTTTTGAAGGACTTTGCTTAGCATTAGGGTAGAACGTAGTCCCGATCGGCTGTCCTGCCTGACATTGCTTAAACCAAGGTAGCGTAGCGTATGTTTATGTGTTGTACCAGTCACTAACGTCCTTCCTCCTAGCAGCGAGGAGTCTTGGCGCTGTTAAGTCAACAGTTCGAGACGTGTGAAGTGTCTCTTTGCCCTAAATTGCTTTTGTAGTTGCATTATCCGTCCATAATATTAAGGTAGTAGGTTGGACCAGGCACCAGCCACCCGATGAGATACGACAACTAGAGAATTATGAGGTCATTTGACTAGTTAGAGAGTACTATACTGGATCATTCTCTCTGGTTACAGTTCATTTTCCCTTTGCCTACACATACAATAAATAGTCTGGCCTATTCTTTACATATTCTCCTCTGTCATCATACACCTGACAACACTGGGATTACCAAACAATTCTTCTTCTCTCAAGGGGTTAACTAGTGCACTGTAATTGCCCAATGGCCACTTTCCTCATGGTAAAGGTAGAAGACACTCTTTAGCTATGGTAAGCTGCTCTTCAAGGAGAAAGATACCCTAGAATAAAACCATTGTTCTCTTGTCTCAGTATCATGGCATTCTACTGTCTTGGGTTAGAGTTCTCCCGTTGAGGGTACACTCGGGCACACTATTCTATCCTGTTTCTCTCCCTCTTGTTTTGATAAAGTTTCTAGAGACTATATAGGTAATATTTGTTACTGTTCTTAAGATATTGTATTTTTCCTTGTTTCCTCTCCTCATTTGGTTATTTTCCCTGCTGGACCACATGGGCTTACAGCATCCTGATTTTCCAACAAGGGTTGTGGCTTAGCAAGTAATAATAATAATAATAATAATAATAATAATAATAATAATAATAATAATAATAATAATAATAATAATAATAATAATAATAAAAACGATCGTGAATCCGAACTTGGTGAAATCAGTTGATGTTGAATTTGACCTTTCAAGGTCAAATAATATTATGGTGTCCTTGAAAATTCTACCCTTTGAACTTTGAACATACTAATCTTCATAATCATGCATTTTTATTAATGTGATGTAATGAAGGTATTGGTCTTACTTTGAAAATAAATATGATAATATTTGACGAAGATATAGTTAAAAAAAAATCCATTCTGAATTTTCGGGACAGTGTGACCTTGACCTTATGAGGTCCAAATTATAATGGGATCTATTGTGTCCCACGGTCCATCTCTTATGTAATTGCCAAGTAAATGGGTCTAGTAGCTTTTTTCATATAAAATAGATAACAAAGAACCACAAATGCAAACAGACAATCACGAACAAACATAAAAGTAAAACCTACCAAAAACGATACCCTCAAGTCACCGAGGGGGGTACTGAATAACTAGTTCCCTTCTATTATTATTATTATTATTATTATTATTATTATTATTATTATTATTATTATTATTATTATTATTATTATCATCATCATCATCAAAAATAGGATGTGTGAAAGAGAGAGGGAAGATTTATATTTCTTAAAACAAAATATTTATCAATAAGATAAAAACTCATCATTGAAGTTTTTATATGTTTTCGTACCTCAAAACCATCTTAATTGTCTTAAGAAATAAGCAAAATACTTGGTTTTCATATATAGAAATATTTATGAACTAGAAATTCTAGATAACCTTTTGATAGGCTTGTTATCTAATGAAATAATTCGATGGTTTTTTTGGCATCATATAAAAAGTTGTAAATAGTTGATAAGAATTGAATTAATGAATAATGAAAAGTCATCTCATTTTTCTAAGAAACAATTAAGAAGAAATAATCTATAAAAATACTTATGAACAAAAAATTCTAAATTATCCTCTTATGATAAGCTTGTTATCCAATTAAATAAGTTAATGAGTTTATGTCATATCAAAAAATTTACTTATTTTATAAGACTTCAATTGCTGAATAAAAAAAAAGGTTATTATCATCTCCTTTAAACAAGACTTTCGGAAGTTCCTCTGTCTCGAGAGGTTTCAAGAGCTTTAGAACGAATTTTTTTTCGACATTTTAAAGATTACAATTCTACGGGGGATGTCAATCCTCTTAAGGGCTCCATTTTTTCAGATGTTTTCTATCGGATGTTCTTGTGTCTGAGTAATTTGATTTGAAGAGACAGAAGGCGAAGTAAGAAGGGATTGCGCTGTCTTTCAAGAACTACCTCCATTACTTCTGTTATAACAACGATAATTACCAATAACATTACTACTACTACTACTACTACTACTACTACTACTACTACTACTACTACTAATACTACTACTACCACTTCTACTACTGCTACTAAAATTAGTTCAGATTCAGTAAAGCTGTTTCCAACTGTATATTATTTATAAACCAATTTATTTCCTTGTATTTATCCCCAGTGTATTATAAAGATTGATTATAATATTTTAAGATAATAGAGAACATTGCAGGATTAGCATGGAGTATTTACAACTATAACAAGATAGGCACTCAGCAGAGCACAGACCACCATCGCAGCAGTTTATTAATCGACCTTTTCCTAGACATTGACCTATGATCCTAACATGCGTTAATGGGCGTGAATTTCCTTACACTCAAATATGAAACAAGTTTAAAGTCTCTGTGACAACAATATCCAAACTTATGGCTGATTACGTGAATTGGACATTTTGCTTGACATTGAGCTTGACCTTTATCCTTAACCTTACAAAATTTAATCACTTTCAGCTTTTTTACTTAACATTTAATCCCTGCAAGTTTCATTACTCTACGATTAAAATTGTGGCCAGGAAGCTTTTCACACTCAAACAAACAAACACAAAAACACACACACTGGCAAACATACAAACACAAACATACAATAAACCATAACCTCCTTCCAAATTCGTTGGCGGAGGTAATGGAACCCATAATAGTACTAACAAAAGAACTGCTTGATACCTTTAAGCTAGACACATGTAATGATCCTATTTACTGAAAAGGGTTCAAATGATAGCTGATTGTTACTTTTCCATTTTCTATTTAGAAGTAAAACCAAATGATTTTGGAATCAGGAAATTAAAAGAAACCTATAACTTAATATATACTTATCCCATCTATTTCAAATATGGTGATTTTATTGACTATCAATTGAAAGGTTATATGTTATGAAGAAAATCAGGCCTTATGAATGTTACATAAAAAGTTTTACATTTTGGCAGCATATATATATATATATATATATATATATATATATATATATATATATATATATATATATATATATATATATATATATATATATACAGATATATATATGTATACATATGAATATATATATATATATATATATATATATATAGAGAGAGAGAGAGAGAGAGAGAGAGAGAGAGAGAGAGAGAGAGAGAGAGAGAGAGAGAGAGAGAGAGAGAGGAGGGGGGGGGATCCGTTACTATAATAAAGGCTTTTTACATCCAATGATAACAAGTATATGAATTTTCCTTTGAGTGAAATAACATTCAATTGGATATTATTAAGAGTTATTACTGTTTTCATGAGCAAAACAAAATCGAAATTTGCACCTCTGAAAAATAACATGTGCATTTCTGTTAATTTTTTCATTTATTTATAGGTACATATTAATTTTTTATAATATAGATACTTTTTCAGATAACATAAGGTTATTCATGTTTATTTTCGACAAATTTTTAAATACCTTACAATTTTTTGATGGGATAAAAAATTAACTTTTTATTTCTTCTTTTTTACAGATTACTGGTTTTGTGTCTAAGAAGCTTGTGCCCCTTATCATTGAAGCCAGCACCATGGGCAAGCAGGGGGTTTGAAGCTATAAAAAAATGGTCTCTCTATATTTTCGTAACGATCAAATATAAGATTTCATTCTAATGTAATAGTTTAGATAGATGTCAATAAGTTTCATATATTGGTTTTTATATCAATAAGGTTATATTAACTCTAAATAAAAAGAAGCTTAATATAATATAGAATTGCTATGAAATTTTCAAACTGCTTAGCTTGCATGTAACTCTATAATAATTGAATCACCAAGGAAAAGAAATGGAAAGTGATACGCGAAAATATTTTGGTACCTAAAAAAGATAATGATAAATTCCTTATTACCTGGCTTGTAATCTTTCCCCTCCCATCAATGATAATGGAAGATCAAATTAACATATTGTAATTTCCATTCATATGCTGATCTTTTTAGAAAGGGTCATATATATCAGTGACTGAGGAAAATGAATTGATTTTGTGATTAGAATCTCATCATGCTAACCTCATTATTAATAATCACATAGTAATTTATTTGGGTTTTCATTAGTACTGCAAACTGATATTATTTACTATTC
>NC_090725.1:42442968-42447968 GCF_036898095.1 Palaemon carinicauda | reverse complement strand
GCTCGTATCAATCGAATTGAATTTTTATGATCTTCTTTCACTTGAATTCTTGTTGTAAAAGCTCAATGTTTGCTGAAATAAAATTAGTTCTAATGACACCGTCTCTCAGTTACCACCTACTGGTGCATTCGCAAAATAGCAAACATTAACGAGAATGATTTCCTAGAAACGTGTACGTATCGAATCATCTAGGTCTGGATTTTATAAAAAGCTTATAAATAATTAGTGTTGGAAGAATAAGCAGTTCCCTACTTGTTTATAGCTAAAATGTGTATTGTAAGTAAAATTGTATTGTAAAATGTTTAAGGTGTTATTCTCGACAGTAAATTTACTTTTGAGAAACACATTACGTCTGTGTCTTCTTCAATTGCACAAAAAACTGGCTTACTGAAAAAGTCTTGGAAGATTTCCAGTGATCAATCTATTCTGAAGAACTATTTAAATTCTTTCATTCTACCTTGTTACGAGTATTGTTCTCCTATCTGGCCTTCAGCTGCTGATTCTGGCCTTAGTTTGTTGGATACGGACTTACGGTCTATTAAATTACTTATTCATGATCAAGATATTATCTGGCACCGTCGTTCAATTAGTTCCTTATGCACGTTGCATAAGATTGTTCATAATTCGGACCATCTATTACATTCTAATCTTCCCGCACAGTGCCATCCTGTTCATAAAACTAGGCCTGCAGTTAATTCTAATATTCAGGCCTTCTCCTTCATGAGGCTCAAAGCTACACAGTATTTTATAACTTTTATTCCAGATGTGACCAAGTGGTGGAATAATTTTTCTAATCGGGTAGTTGAATAGGTGGAACTTCAAAAGTTCAAACCTGCAGTGAATGTTTTCATGTTGAACAGGCTGACATAAGTCATTTCATAGTTTATATTCAAAATATCTGTTTTAATGTTGGAACTGTTTTTAAAATATAGCATTTTAATCGTTCATTACTTTTTATATCGTTTATTTATTTCCTTATTTCCTTTCATCACTGGGCTAATTTTCCCTGTTGGAGCCATTGGGCTTATAGCATTATGTTTTTTCAACTAGGGTTGTACCTTAGATAGTGATAATAATAATAAAATTACAGTGTCATACTAATGAAAAATGTTCTGAAGTATAAATTTCGCTTTATAGTAAATTCCAGTCTTTAATATTTGAATACATAAAACTAAAATATTAACAAGATTAAGGACTGCAATTTTGACTTCTTTTTATATAAGACAGTACTTCTAATAATATCCAATCCTGCCTTTCATATCGGCAAAGGAATATCAATATCAATAACACTAATTCTCTTTTCCTTTCATTCAAAATTAATGGCAACATTACATTTCTTTGAAGGAAAAAGTAGGCTCCTCTTCTGTGGAGGATCAATATTTTTATCTCTTTTTTTTTGTATGTTTGACAAATCAGAGAGAGAGAGAGAGAGAGAGAGAGAGAGGAGAGAGAGAGAGAGAGAGAGTTAGTGTAATGATTGTTTGTCGCGAGAAAGACAAGACAACGAATACCTCAAGTAAAAGTTTTTTTTTTTCTTCTTATTGACTGCAGCAAGAATCATTTGTTTTTTGAATGCTTGATTTTATGTATTTTCTACGAGCTTAGAATTATTATTTATTTATCGGTAAGTATTGTTTATTTTTGTTTGTAGTGGTTATGAATGACATAATCAGTTAATTAAACGCTAAATCTATTTTTTTTCTAGATTTCATCATCCTTCCCCTTCCTTATCCAAGAATATCAATACCCATTTTTATTTCACTGTCAACAAGAAGTGCATAGAATCCTGACAACTGATAATTTTTATAGTTTACTAACTGAAAAACAATACTGTTGGCTATATCCTTATCTCCCATCATTAGTCTATCGACTATTGTATTTGACAAAAATATCTGACACTTAAAATGTTTACTTTTATGATACATTAGCCGTATGTTCAGATCTATTTTAACCAAAATAGGCATTATAAATATATAAAATTCATACATAAAATTAATTTCGAAATTTAATTGCCACTCATTTATGGAGAGAAAGAATCGTAATGATAAAGATATTGATTATCATTCAAGGCATTTCAGATAACAACATACGAAGCTGGCAATTACTTGTCATTTATAGTACATGTTGAATGATGACAAATGGTGTATTGTGTGCAATGTATAACCTGCTGTGTAGGTGTATATAGTTTTTAATGATACAGTAATTTTATTGGGTTAATCAACGACATTTTGTAATAGGATGAAGCAAATCACGGAGATTTGCTTCAAAATATTACAGTATATCAAGGTTATGCCGTTAATTAGAAAAATATCATATATATATAATGCTCAGCCAGTCGTATTTTAATGGGAATATATTGATGTTAATCAAAGGACCGAGTCCTCCATTATGTCACCATATTTAGTCATTAAAAAATTAAAGAATTAGGAATGAATTATGTTTGGTAACATTTCCCTCACTTGAAAAGAATATGCATTGTTTTTTCTGCATATATATTAGAATTTTCATTTATCTTCCCTGTATCTGAATGAATTCCAATTCAAATAATCCAAACAATGGCTATTCATTTTAAGTGTAAACTGCTTGAAGATATACTTAATAAAGATTTATGACAAACAAAAATTGATATGGATATTTAACAGAAGTGTTTAAGTAAATTTGATATACCCATTATCATACATCATTACCTAACGTTCATGTTTGTATATTCTAATATATTCTAATAATAACATTAACCGCTTCATTTGTTTATTTATTTATTTTTATATTATTTTATATAGGCTAGACAGTTAGCAAATGCCTCAAGCAAAAGTTTATCTATTTTTTTTTATTTCATTTTTTTTTTTTTTTGCTTATTGGCTGCAGCTAGAATCTGTTGTTTTTTTATGCGGAATTTTATTTATTTTCTGCCAGATTGGAATTATTGTTTATTTATCAGTAAGTATTGTTTAGCTTTGTTTGGAGGAGTTGTGAATGACAGTTTATTATACGCTAAATCTTTATAGAATCTATCATCTTTTCCCTTCCTTATCCAAAAAGATCAATGTCAACAAGAAATACATAAAATCTTGACAGTTGATTTTTTTTTTAGTTTATTAACTTGAAAACACAACTACTGGCTTTATCCTTATCTCCTATCATGAGGATATTTGACGAAAATATCTGACACTTACAATGTCCACTTTAAAGAGATATTAGCCTTGTGTTAAGATTTTTTTAACCAAAATATGCGTCATACATACCTAAAATTCATACGTAAAATTCCTTTCGAAATTGAATTACAGCTCATTTATGGATAAAAAGAATTATAATGGTAATTATAATAATAACCATTCCAGCCATTTCAGATAACAATATACGAAGCTGGCAAATACTTGTCATTTATAGTACAAGTTAGATGATGGCAAATGGTATACAGTATACAATGGTATAACCTGCTTTATAGGTGTGTGAAGTTTATAATGATACTGTGATTTTATTAGAGTAATCAACGACATTTTGTAATATGATGAAGCAAATCACGGAGATTTGCTTCATGATATTACAGTATATCTAGTTTATGCCGTTAATGAAAAAAATTATCATAAATATAATGCTCAGCCAGTCATATTTTATTAGGAATAATTCAATGTTAATCAAAGGATCCAGTCCTCCATTATGTCACCATATTCAGTCATTAAAAATTTCAAGAATTAGGGATGAATTATGTTTGGTAATATTTCCCTGACTTGAAAAGAAAATGTATTGTTTTTTTCTGCATATATATTAGAATACTCATTAATCTTCCCTGTATCTGAATGAATTCCAATTCAAATAATCCAAACATTGGCTATTCATTTTAAGGATAAACAGCTTGCAGATATATCTAATAAATATTTATGAAAAACAAAATTGATAAGGACATTTAACAGAAGTGTTTAAGTGAATTTGATATACCCATTAATAAACATCATTACCTAACGTTCATGTTTGTATATTCTAATATTCAAAGTTATTTTGTCTAAGAGCAATAACATTAACCGCCCCACGGACCTTACATATACGAATACCAAATATTCAACTTACATGACCCACGTGTCTAATTAAGAGCATCTCCTGTAATGTTATTAAATGCCATTTCAATCGAAGCATAGACAGGAATATTCATCATAGACAGTATGTGGGAAAGGAGCTAAAGATTAGAGAGAACAGTGAGATATACAGATTTGGGAAGGGAAAGATAAAGGAGACGTGGGAAAGAATAAGGAATGAATGTGCTGTATCTCAAATATACGTTTTCTTCTCTCTCTCTCTCTCTCTCTCTCTCTCTCTCTCTCTCTCTCTCTCTCTCTCTCTCTCTCTCTCTCTCTCCTTTATATATATATATATATATATATATATATATATATATATATATATATAGTATATAAATGTATATAAATACATACATATATATATATATATATATATATATATGTATGTATATATATATATATATATATATATATATATATATATATATATATATGTATGTATGTATATGTGTATATATACATATATATAGATATGGAAATAAATATATATATGTATATATATATACATATATATATATATATATATATATATATATATATATATATATATATATATATATATATATATATATGTATGTATGTATAAACTTAAAATCCTGATCACATTTTTTATAGAAAGAACCATAGAAAACATATGGAGAAGCTCAAATAAAAAAAAAATACATAAATTTTATTATCAGTTAATTTAGTTAAAGATGTAAAAGTGCTAAACAAGTAAAGTCAAGCAATCATAGAATAGTGTGAAACATTTTTTTTCAATATCAAATGAAAGAAAAAGAAAAACTAATCCTAAAAAAAGAAAATAAACACCCATGTGATAATATAAAAATCTCATGAGTTTAGTTTAGCAGTACAAAATAGGTACTCCTAGGTACATGATGAAGTGGAGGCAAACAAAGAACAAATGAATAGTCATTACCAAAATTT
>NC_090725.1:42428940-42437468 GCF_036898095.1 Palaemon carinicauda | reverse complement strand
CTACGTACTTTAGATGCATCCTCTGTATTATTTACACATATATAACCGTACTTTCTCCGTACTTTCTAAATTTTTCAATTGGTATTGTCTCCGTACTCTATCTCGCTCCTCACCGATATTCGTACTGTCTCAACTGCCATGCATACTTTCTCTGCTGCCAGACGTACTTCAGATGAATCCTCCGTATTATTTACGCATATATTCCTGTACTTTCTCTGTGTTTTTTATGTACTTTGGTCAAATCTGTAATATCTCCGTAGTCTATCCGGCTCATCCACTGAGATCCGTACAGTCTCAACGCCACATGTACTTTCATCAATGTCAGATGTACTTTAGACGCGTCCTCCGTATTATTCATGCATGTCTAGCCATACTATTTCTGTACTTTCTAAGTACTATTTATCTATCTTTAATCTATCCATACTTTATCTTGGTCATCACCGAGACACATACTGTCTCTACCGCCACCCCAAACTTTCTCGGGAGTCAGAGCCAAACGTACTTTAGACACATCATTCGTATTATTTTCGCATATATACTTCTACTTTCTTCGTAATTTCTACATACTTTTTTCCATCGTTCGTGTCTCCGTACACTATCTGACTCATCAACAAGAGCCCGGTGATGTCTCACTCGCCCACCCGCACTTTCTCCGGTGCCAGACGTACTTTAGACACATCCTCTGCATTATTTACAAACATATACTCATACTTTATCTGTACTTTTTATGAGCCCAGATGTACTTTAGATGCATCCTCCGAATATTTTACGCAGGTGCACCCATACTTTCTCTGTATTTTCTTTGCACTTTTATTCATCTGTAATATCTCTTTACTCTATGTCGCACATCACCGAGACCCGTGCTATCTAAAACGCCACCCGGACTTTCTCCGGAGCCAGACGTACTTTAGACGTATCATCCATATTATTTACCACATATACATCTACTTCCTCCTTACTTTCTACATACTTTTTTTCATTGGTCATGTCTCCCTACACTATCTGACCAATCACCAAGACCTGTGCTGTCTCATCCGCCACCCATACTTTCTCTGGTGCCAGGCGTACTTAAGATGCACCATGCGTATTATTTACGCATATAGAATTGTACTTTCCCTGTATTTTCTTTATACTCTTTCAATCGGTCCTGTCTCTGTACTCTATCTGGCTCATCACCAAGACCCTTGCTGTTTCACACACCACCTGTACTTTTCCCTATGCCAGACATGCTTTAGACACATCCTCTGCATTATTTTTGCATATATACTCATACTTTCTTTATACTTTCTATGATATCATATGTACTTTAGATGTATCCTCTGTTTTTTTTACGCAGGTATACCCGTACTTTCTCAGTACCTCCTATATACTTTCATCTATCGGTAATATCTCCGTACTCTATCTTGCTCATAAACGAGACCTGTCCTGTCTCATCCGCCACCAGTACTTTTTCCGGATCCAGATGTACTTGATACACACCATTCTTATTATCTAAGCATATATACTTGTACTTCCTCAGTGCTTTCCATTGGTAGTGTCTCATCACCAAAACCCGTGCGGTCTCACCGGTCACCCATACTTTCTCCGGTGCCAGACGTACTTTAGATACATCCTCAGCATTATTTACGCACACATACTCATATTTTTTACGTACTTTTTATGTTACTTGCTAATACAGTTCGGTGAAAGTATGTGTATTAAACGGAAGTTGCTCATCCATAAAGGATTTTTCTATTTACTTTTGTACCACTTTATCATAAAATTTCGTCATTGGATCCCAGCGTATGTTGCGGTCAAACACAAACTTGGCCATGGACAAACTACAGTGGGAGTGAGGATTTAACACGGATGGCTGCGTGTTCTCCTTTCTTATCCATCCACGCCATTCGTGCGTAAGTGTGAATGGGGTTTAAGGAAAGGAAATAAGGAAATACGTAAAGTATACAAAGAGTAATAAATAAAGATTAGGAAATATTCTAAGATCGGCATCAACGTTAAAATAGATATACCTTACCTAAACTATGACGACAGTTTCATATCAACCAGTTCAACACGAAAACACTCGCTGCAAGTGTTTTCCAGCGTTTTATTAATACTGAGATGCACACTACTTGAGGTATTACCTTAAAACTTAGATGACCTCGGACTTCAACAAATGCGTCATGAAAACATGTTAGGATTTTTTTGTTTTTATATGAAAACCGTAAACCTAAAATCAATACAGAAAATTATCTTTAATTATCAAGTAATGAAAGCTTTTAGAGATTCTTAGGTTATGGGAAAGAAAAATGTTTCATATAAACATTTTTTTTGGCAATTTTTGACGTTGGATGTTTGTTATTCATTTCTCCAAATACTGATTTGGATACAATATATAATATTCATAACACCCAAAAACTGGGGCAAATATTGAAAAGAAATTAAATATCCATTTAAATTGTGACCCAAAATGCATCAATATGGTGTGTGAAGTGTATAGCGATCAAATGCAATATTTTCATATTTGAAAGATTTATACAGAATGTAGAGTCAAAAACCGTAGTTCTAAGCAATAATGCTGTTTAAAAGAAAATCACTGAATCCTGAATGACCAAGTCAAACGGTGTTATTGTTTTAGAATTCAAATCTAGCATTTTCATCTTTTTTTTTTTATAATGAAATATTGTATGTATAGCCATCAACATACTGTGAATAACCTATTCTGTATATATCAAAGGTTAACCTTTGTCACCGTACATAACGTAATGTAGGGGATTCAGTTTATTTGTGATAAAAAATAGGATTGGAAGGAAAATAAGTATACGTTTACTGACACTAAATTATAATTCAGTCCCCAACCGTAAAATATGTGCCATCAAACACACACACACACACACACACACACACACACACATATATATATATATATATATATATATATATATATATATATATATATATGTGTGTGTGTGTGTGTGTGTTTGTGTGTGTGTATGTGTGTGTGTGTATATACAGAAAAAACCAACCTGCACACCTCAAGAGCGACTTTAACTTTTATGTTATACTGTTCATATTTATGGAATAATCATTTATTGTTTAAATGGCAAGGGAATAAATCCGTTGTCATCTAAATTTTAAAGCTGTAATCAAAGCACACTTGAGAGAAAGTAGTCAGTTGAATAGAAAAAAAAAATATTTTCAATATTATAGCATTTTATTTTGGTCAATTCCTATTTAGGAGAACGTTGTGGTATTTCACGCATAACATTTGGTGACATCTCAGAACTATAAGCCTACTCCACTGAGAGAATTGGCATGAAAAAGACAGAATATAAGAAGTTTTTACCTATATCGCCTGCCAATGTTGACAAGATAAATTTCTTAATCAACAAATCGAACCAATTTTGTAAAATCCACAGGGATTAACTTCAGCATTAGAAAATAGTACGCCATTGGCCAAAATTACCAGAAAACAAAATGTAAAAGAAGAATAAGAAATTATTTTACTATGCTAAAATTAAAACCATAACAAGAAATAAAATACACCTTTATATCAATAATATTGTGGTCAAGCTACACTTTACATTACTCTTACTAATACCTAATACTTAACTTTCCAAACTATTTCCTACTATGGTTAGCTAGCTAACTGCCATCATTCTTCTTTCACCCACCTTTCCTGGTAATTTCCATCTGTAACTTAGGATTGGCAAAAGAAACATATTGCGGAGAGAAGAAGTGATTGTACATTTACATCTGCTAACTTTGTCATATGAAATATGTATACAGCCATTACTGTTGGGGAAATGATAATAATATAAAAAAAAAGAAAAAAAAAAAAACCGGACGACCTACTTATGATGTCATCCCACCGTTGTTTCACATGTAAGCTATGTACTCGGTGTTTATTGGTTTAATGGCACGACGTATAAGTATCTAAAATGCACGTATAGAACATAACACGAGTAAATGTCATTATGAGAGAGAGAGAGAGAGAGAGAGAGAGAGAGAGAGAGAGAGAGAGAGAGAGAAAAAAAAAAGAGAGGTGAGATTCTTGGTGACTAATTTAAGCTATTGTGTCAAACTGTTCAATTAAAACTTTATTAATTGGATACATATTCATATCGTTGGTTCGATAGACAGGAAGTAAGAATCGTTAAAAAGAAGAGTGGAAAACAATTACAAACTGAAAGGACAACAAAGCCAGGCCAATTAACTATAGTTAATGTAAGGTCAGCAATAAAGTTTAAAGCTTTGAATTTAGACCACTCATGATTGGCAAAGGCAAGGGACTGCGACATTGCCCTATCAAGTAGGACAATGCCTCAGAGACACTATATATATATATATATATATATATATATATATATATATGTATATATATATATATATATGATCAGCATCCAAGCCCCTCTCCATCCAAGCTAGGACCAAGGAGGACCAGGCAATGGCTGGAGATGATTCAGCATATAGACCTATAGGCTCCTGTAAACTTCCACCCTTAGTTCACACGGACGGTAGGGCTGCAGACTAACAAGTTTGAACGGGACTCGAACCCCAGTCTCATGAACACTAGTCAGGGACGATACCACATAGCTCACCCCTTTTTTCACGGGATAGTTAACGGTAAGTTGACTCAAGGATTTTAAACATGATATAGCAAGGAAAAAAGGTAATGGAACCTCACTTTCAATTGCAGGAATAAAGTCATTTTCAGTCTGCTAAATGAAATACTAGCCATTGCTGCAGTATATTTAAATTTCGTTCTTGAGTAACCCGGGAATCCTTATGAAAAAAACATCTGTCAGATGTATGGATCAAAGGCTAAACACGAATTCGCTAATTTTTGTTATTCCAATGAGGAAACGCTTCCTGATATATTCCTTGTAACATTTACTGATGAAATTATTAATATGTCTAAAAGGCCCACGTACTTTACATCTATATATTTTCACCGTGCTTTTCGTCAAATTACTCTTCAAGCAGAGTCCACTAAATATTTATTCAGCATTTATAACTCATAAATGATTTTTTTTTTCATTTGTGTGTATGGCGTGTGGTATACACTGGGCGCCTGCTTCACAAGATAGGACAACAAAAGTTTATAGTGATGTGTTAGGAGGAATTATGTTTGCCTGTATGAATGAATGATTTAATGATTTTTCACTCTTTTAGTAAACATTTACGTAACCTTGAATTATTGTTACATTGATTACGTTAATTTGATTTGAGATATATATAAATAACTTCTTAAAACAATTTATTTTGTTTATTACAATAATGTTATTTCTGCAGATATATTGACGGGAGTTTAAAACATTACCAATTTTCCGGTACCAACTTTGTTTAATCATGTTCAATAATTTCAAGCGGCGACTGGTTATTACAGAAAAGTTTGAATATAATCGATTCATTAAAAAAAGATTTTACTTCTGCGTGGAGTCTGAAAGAAGTAAAAGTTTTGCAACTTGGATAGATAGCCTTTTCGAGTCACCAATCGTCATATTCCCTTAATTTAGAGAAATATATATATATATATATATATATATATATATATATATATATATATATATGTATATATATATGTTTATATATATTATATATATGTATATATATATATATATATATATATATATATATATATATATATATATATATATATATATATATATATATATATACAGAGAGAGAGAGAGAGAGATCATGGGGTTAAAAGAAATGTTTCACAGTGAAAAGATGTTAAGATAAATTTCAAAACCAGAAAGCTTAGATCATAATTATAATCCTAGTATGAATGAGATGGCCTTGACTGATGAGGAAGCGGTACCTATTATAAACAGTTTATATCCTTTCAAGTTCAACATTTTCATCTACGCATTAATTAAGATTCTGGTTCAAATGTTTTGATTTGTGTCCAAAGAGGACTAGAGAGTATTTGCTAACTCAAAAATTGTTGGCACAAATTAGATATGTACCAGAAAAATTAAATATTTAGTAGACATATTAATAATAATAATAATAATAATAATAATAATAATAATAATAATAATAATTTTACTGTAATATGTGTCGTGATGAGGATGTCTATATAAATATCGATAATAAATTTGATATATATAAGATAGTTCATGGATATTAGATAATATCACATTAGAACAAAAGAACAATATAAACTGAAGTTTTGGAAAGTCTGCTTGCTTTCTCTAGTTATAAAAGACATATTTCTGAATATTTTGTTCTTGTTTGTAATTTATAATGTAAACAAATACATAGATATGCAGGGAGTATTACTGTCGTAGTAATAAATAGGTCTTTAATACAGATAGTTCTTACGTGGCTACCCATGCACAAATTATATGCTCTTTTAGGTGTCGCAAGACAAGAAATTTGTTTTATTGTAAACCATTATATAATGATGTCAAGATGTTTGTGAAAAATAAAAATTGTATACTATTTCAGACAGTTAAAGGTAATGTGAATACCCACACGAAAAATAGCTTTTACTTAGTACCCACAGTGCCGTTCAAAAATACATATAGACCTATTGACAGGATTTTCAAAGACTCAAAGGTATGATAAACACCTCTTTGTCATAATTATTGAAATGTCTAACATGTGACACTTGATGTTTGGTGATCTATTGTCTAGGAGAAGGACACTCAAAAATCAAACCATTGTTCTCTATTCATGGATAGTGCCATAGCTTCTGTAACATAATCTTCCCCTGTCTTGGATAGAGTTCTCATGCTTGAGGGTACACTCGTGCACGTTATTCTATCTTATCTCCCTTCATTTCTTTTTGTTAAAGCTTTTATATTTTATATAAGAGGTATACTGTTCCAAGAATATTTTATTTTTCATTATTTCCTCTCCTCACCGGGCTATTTTCCCTGTTGGAGCTCCTACGCTTATAGCTTTTCCTACTAGGGATTTAGCTTAGCAATTAATAATAATAATAATAATAATAATAATAATAATAATAATAATAATAATAATAATGTGGAAACAGCAATTGGTTGTAAGGTTTAGCTGAGCCACTTAGTTGACCAGTCCAATATGACAATTCTTGCTGAGTTGTGTCTTTCATTTTATTTTAGTTGCCTTCCTTTATCTACCTCTCTATTAAACAAATCAATTTATGTTGGAAATTGTCTTGTAAATTATTGAACAGATTTTTTCAAAGGCCATTAGTATGCGAACGTTTTCCCATTAAAAAGTAGAAATTCACAAGAGTGAGTTTATATATTTGATTAATATTTTTATGTCTTCATGGAAATCCAATGTATCTTATTTATTACTTAGGAGGAGAATTTGATTTTCTAAAGTCTTTATAAATAATTAGATATACGTAAAATGCATATATTGCTTTGCCATCGAGAATTGAATGGGTTGGTAAAATGTGTTAGCTGCAAAATTCTGAACACAATGCGTGTTGTCGTTGGAAGCATTGATCCAAATTTGGATTTAGTCATCCCTGTTACTATTTTTTTTTTATAACACATACATCATACCATCAATCAATCAAGATGTCTCCTCGTGAAGAGCTAAGTGTTATGCAGATGAGAACGTAATTGGGCGATTCAACTTTTCTAGTATTATTATTCCCCCAAAATATAGTAAAAAAAAAAAATAAAAAATAAAATTAAAATAAAACGAATAAATCAGCGAGCACAGACCTCTGCCGAGACACCTCAGTTCCTTTCATCATACTAGCTTGACCTTCACCAGACCCATACCTACTGTATTTGTTAAAAGAGAAATAACCAAATTGGTCCATTCTCTCAATAGTTAACAATCCTTTAATGAAGATCCTGGATCAGGATGGCGATCCGGATCACCGCCAAAATCTAGTTACTTGTAAGTTAGCACATTTCTGATATATCCTGAAATTTTCATCTCAATTCATCTGTAACATCCTGAGTTATACAGATGGAAAATAAATAAACAAACAGACAAGCAGACAGAGATGACAAGATAACCTCCTTGACAGAGGTAATAACAACACAGCGCTATTATTATTATTATTATTATTATTATTATTATTATTATTATTATTACTAGCCAAGGTACAACCTTAGTTGGAAAAGCAATATGATATAAGCCCAAAGGCTCCAACAAGGAAAAAATAGTCCAGTGAGGAAAGGAAACAAGGAAAGAAATAAACGAAGGGAAAAAATAAACAATAGATTATTCGAAAAACAGTAACAACATCAAAACAGATATGTCATATATAAACTATAAAGAGAGATTTATGTCATCCTGCTCAACATACAAACCTTTGAACTTGTAATAGCTAAATCCGATGTAAATAAACTCGTTTCAAAAGCTTCTTATTCAGCTTGAGGGTAAATCTTATCGAAAAGTTAACGTTGAAAATTGGTCTCGATTGCAAACTAATTTATAAGTTTGAAGGTCGCTTTCATGTGACAGACTTTCTGATAGCTTCCAAGCTTCCGGGTAAACAACCTAAGTAATCAGAATGAGATACGTGTTATGACTTTTCACAATTCAAGGTTTGAGTGATTTTATATCTTCATTATATATATTTG
>NC_090725.1:42398940-42413940 GCF_036898095.1 Palaemon carinicauda | reverse complement strand
CATAATTGTCCCAAGTTTAAACTTCTGAAGCTCAAGAGAATCCAGAAATTGATCAGAGCATACATTCAATTTTTAAAATACTTTGTGTTATTAGACTTACTGTAAGTAGAGACCTATTACTATGCGGATACAGTCAGGCAAATTTTAATTGCATATAATGGTCAGAATAATGATAGGTGAGTTGTCCAACTTTCTCAATTAAGTAATTAAATGACTGTGTAGGACATTCATGTGAAGAGTATAATTGACAATTCCATAGAGTTATTTTTCTTCAATTTGACATGAGACTTCTGAATAGACGCTTCTAGAAACAAAACAAATCATTTTTCACGTCGTTTATGTTTTAGGGAATTGGAGAAGTGAAAGACAAGATATGTTTTTCAAAATGAGATCTGCTATATGCAATGACATCTGCAATATTGCATAGATTATTATTGCTGTTGTTGTTGTTGTTGTTTTTGGTGTTGTTGTTGTTGTTGTTGTTTTTGGTGTTGTTATTGTTGTTCTTTTTGGTGTTGTTGTTGTTATTATTATCTTTATTATTATTATTATCATTATAAATATTAAAAGCACCTTAATAGTCTTCCTAGACCTTGAAAAGGCTTATGAACTTGCCAGCTCGGAAGCCATTCTCACAGCACTATTGTAGTTTCAGAGGAGCAAGGAGCCATCTCCTTGCTTGGATCAAACTGTACACCCTATACAGGGAAGCCAGGGTCAATTTTCAGGGAGCTTCCTCCCCTCACCTACCTCTAGAAAAGGACACCCCTCAAGGTGGTATTCCCACACCCTTCCTGTTTAATGTTCTTACAGCAGAACTCTTGGATGAGAAGTAACCTTACGGTATTAAAATTTTAATATATGTTGATGATATATTTATAGTTTCCCACCCTTCAGTATTTAAAAAACACCATAAATAAAGGAATCCTTAAGATAATCAGCACTAAAATAAAAATATTAGGACTTGAAATAAACCCTAGGAAAACCAAGGCCATGGGCATTAATCCCAGTTGGACCCCTCACCCACTGTCTATTAGGCTTGCCTGCAGAGTGGGTAACAAACTTTGTTTACTTAGAAGTTAACATTAACTACTGGCTTTCAGTCCCCACTCAGATAACTCTTCTTAAGCATAAAACCAACTCGCGCTTGAATGCCTTTTATACTATTACCTCCCTTAGTGAGAGCACTCCTCACCAGGTACTCAGACTCTTTTATGTTCAAGCTGTCGGCTCCCTAGTGGAATATGCAACGCCTTTACTAACCTCTCTCTCACCTTCATAAAAGCAGACCCTGGAAACCATACAATACAGAGCCATGAGGAGGATCCTAGGAGCACCCAACTGGACTAGACCCCCCCTACTCACGACTGAAGCACATCTCCTTCCCTTAGCAGACAGAATCGACATCTGTAACTGCTCAGTCAATATCAAAACCTTTAAGATTAATAAAAATAGCCTCCTTCCCAGTAAACTCACACATGTTGTTAACAGACCAGCTGACATCGACCCCCGTAACACATATTCAGGTCAACTCTTCATAGCCCTTAGAAATACCAAATCACAGAACGAAGTAGCATTGCTTAAGAAGAACTCCCTGTGCCTTGACATTGTAGAGCTCCCCCTTGCCCCCCCTGCCCCATCAAGTTCTACTATATGACCCTCCCTCTTTATAAATCCCTCTGCTGCCGCCCACAGAAAAGCTGAGTTGGCCACCTTTGCATCAATTAATAGTATTGTTGCTAACAATATTTACTTCACAGATGGTTCTGTTAACTAGGCAGTTCCAACAGCTGCAGCAGCAGTTTTCTTCAATCAATCCAGAGCCAGTTGGAGGCTCTCTAATTTCCTTGCAAGCAGATCTTGTGGTGATCCAGAAAGTCTTTGAACACTCGCCTAATGTCCATGGCCACACCGCTATTCACAGAGACTCCAGAGGTATCATAGCTGCCATCAAGAACACTTACACTACAGAAAACGCACTAATTTTCCCTTCTATAAAGCACCTACTGCACATTCTTTCTCTCAATAACAGACAGGTCACCTAACTGGATCCCCAGTTACATAGGAATACAGGGTAGTGAAAAAAGTGACTGCCTTGCCAAGGCAGCCCTCCAAGTAAAAGCTATTATGTCCCTTTCTATTGCAACCTAAGAAATTAATGTTCAACTATCGTTATATTCAACTCCTCAGTACAGTTAGACAAAACCACTTTGTGTCCTCCCACTCAGTGGCCTGGTTTATTATTGTAACTAATTTCAACCCCTCTGACGTGCTGAAATCTACACCCAGGACCCTTGCAGTTATAATCCACAGACTCAGGGTAGGCTACCCTTGCTCCTGGGAGCTCATCAACCTTGAAGGCAGACCTTGCTGTTACTGTAATTCCCCCAGCTCCCTTCCCACTTGCTCACTACCTGCAAAATTGCTGAAAACCCTCCGTTTCACGCAAAATCTTGACTTTTGCCAGCCCTAAACTCCAGAAGGAATAGCCAGACATGTTCTGGTAAACACCATTATACTTACAGGTTTCCTGCACTCATACCCGTCGCCAAGATAGCAGCAGTGGGCCTTTAGTCCCCCATCATTTCATCACTTCTACCACTCACATTCTACCTTCCTCACCAAGTCCCTAATCCCCACTGAGTCTTGCTACTATCAAGATTTATCTCTGTGTAAACTATCTCCATTCCACAATCCTCAATCCATATCCAAGTAATACATAGTTATGACTTGTCCAACCCAGCCCAAAAATATATGAATAGGCCCGTTATAAGAATGAACTTTGACTAGGTCTACAGCTTAGTCTGTAGACCTTCCCTTCCATCTCACTCCTGGGCATCGGCGCCTACTACTATCACCAGACCTCTCACTCAAATCTTCCCGCATCTCCCCCAGCTCTGACTCACTGGGTCTCACTGCTGTCCATTCTCATCACCTCTTGCCCTCCTGATTGATAATCTCCCATTGAGCAGGGATAAGCTATTTTGCTGAGACCTGCTTTTGTGTTCTCTACTACTCAAATCTCTTCTCTCCTCTCCGAGTCTCTTCTACGCTATACGACTTGATGCTATAAAACTTGCTCTAAGGCTAGAAATTCTAATTTGGTTCCATGTGGGGCCAGGTTTCTATGTCCTAGCAGTCACACTCTTGGAGCTGAGTGACTGCAACTGCCTTCTGGTTCTGGGCTTTGGCTTGGTTGTCTCATTCGTGTGGTGGCTGCTGTGGTAATGTACCTGATTGGTGAACGCCAGACTACTGATCGAATCCCGCTCAAACTCGTTAGATTCTTTGGTCGCTACAACCTCACCTTCTTTGTGAGATAAGGATGTGGGGGAGGGGGGATTCGGGGGAGCCAATAGGTCTATCTGCTGCGTCATTAGCAGCCATTGCCCGGCCCTCCTTGGTCCTAGCTTGGGTGGAGATGGGGCTTAGGCGCTGATCATATGTATAAATGGTCAGACTCTAGGGCATTGTCTTACTAGGTAGGGCAGTGTCACGGTCCCTTGCCCCTGCCATTCATAAGTGGCCTTTAAACCTTTTAGAGTTCCGTTCCTGAAAAGCTCAGATATTATAAGAAACAATTGACATCGGCAGCTACTACGCTACACTACACTACGATTTGTGCTGAGCAGCTGCAAGGCTAAGATCACACTTTATGTTAACCTTGGTTGCTACGGCATCTCTTCAAGAGCCCCCGCTCGGTTATAAGTGTCTAGAAAACTGAACAAAAGCACGAATGGGTTCCATCAAGAAAAAATAGCAGAGTGAGGAAAGGAATAAAGGAAATAAAGAAACTAAAAGAGAAGTAATCAACAATTAAAATAAGATATTTTAAGAGCAGTAACAACATTAAAATAGATCTTTCATGAATAAATTGTGTATTCAAGAAACTACTGATGAAAACATGTTGATAGGATGAATTTACTAGAAATGGTAACAAACTACAATTTGTTTCTAAAAATCGCATAACACAAACTGTCTTTATATTAATTTCATCTTTGTTGAAAAGTCATCGACCACATATTTGAACACATGTGAAGGGAACGTTGCAAGGAGAATAGAATCATCTCTAAGACCCACCTGCAAATATTATATATATATATATATATATATATATATATATATATATATATATATATATATATATATATATATATTTATAGGTAGTAGGTTGGCCAGGGCACCAGCCACCCGTTGAGATACTACCGCTAGAGAGTTATGGGGTCTTTTGACTGGCCAGGCAGTACTACATTGGATCCTCCTCTCTGGTTACGGTTCATTTTCCCTTTGCCTACATACACACTGAATAGTCTTGCATATTCTTTACATATTCTCCTCTATCCTCATACACCTGACAACACAGATTACCAAACAATTCTTCATCACCCAAGGGGTTACTGCACTGTAATTGTTCAGTGCCACTTTCCTCTTGGTAAGGGTAGAAGAGACTCTTTAGCTATGGTAAGCAGCTCTTCTAGGAGAAGGACACTCCAAAATCAAACCACTGTTCTCTAGTCTTGGGTAGTGCCATAGCCTCTGTACCATGGCCTTTCACTGTCTTGGGTTAGAGTTCTCTTGCTTGAGGGTACACTCGAGCACACTCTCCTATCTTATTTCTCTTTCTCTTGTTTTTTAAAGTTTTTATAGTTTATATAGGAGATATTGATTGTTGTTACTCTTCTTAGAATATTTTATTTTCCTTTTTTCCTTTCCGCACTGAGCTATTTTCCCTGTTGGAGCCCCTGGGCTTATAGCATACTGCTTTTCCAACTAGGGTTGTAGCTTAGTAAGTAATAATAATAATAATAATGATATATATATATATATATATATATATATATATATATGTATATATATATATATATATATATATATATATATACATATATATATATATATATATATATATATATATATATATATATATATATATATATGTGTGTGTGTGTGTTTGTGTATTTCTACTGTAGGGAGCTTTACAGCTGCAGCGCAACTTACATTTGTTGAGAAATATGATACAATATATAGGGGTGTATCTCTACTATTCGCCGCATGTTCTTTCACCCTCTCCATTACTATAGCAGCTTCAAGTCCACTAGCATCTCCTGCATGATTATGATTTCCACTTTGTTTCATAATGCTATCATCTACAGTAATGACATGAGCAGAGCAATTCCTTTTTTTGGACATTTCACATTTCCAATATATTTCATTGCTCACTGATCTATCCTTTATACATAAGTAAGCATCTGAACACAATTTCTTCTTTCCTTTTTCGCTTTGTACAAAACTTAAATCCATCGTTATGGTTCGGAGTTTCTAACGAAAGTTATGGAAATCAAAAAAGGTAAACTAATGGAAATAAAGAAGAGAAAAAATAAACAAAAGTTCAGATAACAGTTTAGACAATGGTTTAATGGTTAAGATAATGATACTTAGTTAATGTTTATTCGGCTTTCGAGAAATGGGTCTTTCGAGCTACTGACAGTTCCATTAACAAATTTTCGAGCAATTTCTTTCGAGCATTTAGTTTCCGAGCAATTGATATCGAGCAATTTCTTTCGAGCATTTAGTTTTCGAGCAATTAATTTCGAGCAATTTACCGGATACCATATATATATATATATATATATATATATATATATATATATATATATATATATATATATATGTATATATATATAAATATATATATATATATATATATATATATACATATATATATATATATATATATAATATATATATATATATATATATATATATATATATATATATATATATATATATTTATATATATATACATATATATATATATATATATATGTATATATATATATATATATATATATATATATATATATATATACATACATATATATATATATATATATATATATATATATATATATATATATACATATATATGTATGTTAATTATATGTAATTGGACAAAGACACTACTTTTTCGTACGATATAAATTGTTGTATTGTTTTACATTGTGCTCATCAAGGAAGGTTTATTTTTATAATTAAAATTTTTTTTTAAAAACAATATCAAATGGCTAACTTATAAGACACAGGATATTAATAAAAATAAGGAAACACTAGCATTAAAATAAAGTCAAACATAACTTTGAACTACAAAACTGAAAATTAGTTTCTATTGTGTTACAATAAATCTGACCAATAGATATGAAAAAGGAAAAAAAATGAAAAATTTAGGAACTAGCTACTGATTGGATACAACTATCTTTATCTATTAGTAGTAATATCTTATTATAGCTTATTCAGAAAATAACAAAAGACTCCAATGGAATATGCAATCATTTGTTACTGCAAAAGAAAAAAATATGCAAAACTTTCCATAAATGTAAATGTCAGATGAAATTCATAATACCATGAGACCAACAGTTACTATATAAGACAGTATGCACAAGCATTAAAGAATGTATTTCTCCTTCAAGAATGAGTACTAGGCCCCTGTGATTTTTCCTAAGGAACAAATGTTAAGTGTGCACGAGAAAGGTAGCCAAACATTGATAAAAGGAAAACGTATACCAGTTATAATGACTAAATCCTAATAAAACACTATTTTCAAAATTTTTTATTAGCAAGTTGCACACACATATATATGTATATATATATATATATATATATATATATATATATATATATATATATATATATATATATATATATATATATATATATGTGTGTGTGTGTGTGTTTATATGTATATATATATATATATATATGTATATATATACACACACACATATATATATATATATATATATATATATATATATATATATATATATATATATATGTATATATATATATATATATATATATGTGTATATATATATATATATATATATATATATATATATACATATATATATATATATATATATATATATATATATATACATATATATACATATATATATATATATATATATATATATATATATATATATATATATATATATATATATATATATATATATATATATATATATATATATGAAACTTTAATTTCTAGACAAATACATGAACCATGTATGTTTCCTACTCTCTATTTTATGTTTTATTCCTGTCTGACCTTGAATATGTGGATTAACCACATTTTCTTGAGTTTTTCTACCTCACCACATACCTAACAAAAACAGTTCTGAAGTATTACAATGGGAAACCGGAGTTTTGGGTGGTGAACACCAAAAACGACTGAGTTGCAGCAATAACAATAGTCAGAAATGCATAATAAACACAAAATAATCAATTGAAAAAAATATATTTTTCATGTAACTGGCGGTAAATGATTTTTGCTCCTCCTTAGCTCGCTCTGCTCGCAAGTAAACCTTACATTACATTACTGTTCCCTTGTTCTGGCAAGAAGTATATGGATGTGCTACTTACACCATCCGTGTGTGTTACTGTTAATGTGTCGTAATCATCTATAATCTATACCACGTCTCTCAAAATATTTCTAAACAATGGAGCTGTTGAACAATATTCGGGAACTTGGGCAGGGATATTTGGAAACTCCTAATTAATGAAAAAAAAAGAAAAAAAAACCCAGGTAATGATTACGCCATAAAAGGAACAGAACAGCTAACAAAATCGAATGCAAAAAGGCATGACAATAACCCACAATCAGTCTTTCAAACGTAAAGAATGGATTTAGATAATCAAATGATGTTCATATTTTACTCGATCAATACATAATTTGTTTTGTCCCAAACCCCATTAATCATAAAGCTATTATGCTAATTTATTTCTGCTGAATGATTTGTAATTACAGTAAACGGCTTTTCATAAATGTGTGTTTAGCCTGTAAAATTATTAACCATTACTGATTAAAATTCCTTTGCACAAGCATAACCTTGTAATTGCCATCCTCATTTGAAAAAGATATTAAAATTATTTCATAGATATTTACTTGTGAAATTTTTCTTCTGGTACTATGATAAAGGGCACATTACTTTTTGTGCCCCTCGTGGAGAAAAAAAAAAGATAGCAAGAGTGCTATTGTTGTTGGAAGATCATATTTCAAACTAAAATTCTCGGAAATGACCTCGCATGGAAGAGAAAGAAAATAATACTTTTGTGTATTTATGATATATTTTTATTTTTGAGGGGGTCGTTAATCATAGTCTTGAGAGTCTGGTGGTTTATAGTATGAGGTTCCAAGTTGCACCCAGCATCTTTAGGGATTCATTACTATCCTTAAAATGTGTGATATTTCCAGTAGTACTTACTTTTACATGAGCCTTGGCGCTATCTTGACTCATAGTTTCTCAAGATTATTATTCAATTATTTAAATATGTTCCCGATACTCCTATGATTATTAGCACTATTTCCACTGGCATATCCCATAGCCTTCTCAATTCAACTCGTAAGCCCTAATAATTTCCTATTTTCTCTCTTCTCTTATTTTCAACTCGTAAGTCTCACGGTACTGCAACATCTGGGAGGGATATTTTCTTCCTTGTCTTGTCGACCAGAATGACATCTGGTCGATGTTATTGTATCACCCAGTCCGTCCTTAAACTGTAATTCCACGAGAAATTTAGCCTGAACATTTCCTACAACAGCTTAAGGTTGGTGTTCGCACCATTTGCTTCTATATTGTATTTAGTATTTTCTACAGAGACTCCTGTGAAGAGGTTTTGCCTTTTTGGTACAGAGACTCCAGGGGAGAGGTTTTGACTTTTTGCTACAGAGACTCCAGTGGGGAGGTTTTGCCTTTTTGCTACAGAGACTCCAGTGGGGAGGTTTTGTCTTTTTTGCTACAGGGACTCCAGTGGGGAGGTTTTTTTTTTTTTTTTTTTTTTTTTTGCTACAGAGAGTCCAGTGGGAAGGTTTTGTCTTTTTTGCTACAGAGACTCCAGTGGGGAGGTTTTGTCTTTTTTGCTATAGAGACTCCAGTGGGGAGGTTTTGTCTTTTTTGCTACAGAGACTCCAGTGGGGAGGTTTTGTCTTTTTTGCTACAGGGACTCCAGTGGGGAGGTTTTTTTTTTTTTTGCTACAGAGACTCCAGTGGGGAGGTTTTGCCTTTTTGCTACAGAGACTCCAGTGGGGAGGTTTTGTCTTTTTTGCTACAGGGACTCCAGTGGGGAGGTTTTTTTTTTTTTTTTGCTACTGAGACTCCAGTGGGGAGGTTTTGTCTTTTTTGCTACAGAGACTCCAGTGGGGAGGTTTTGTCTTTTTTGCTACAGGGACTCCAGTGGGGAGGTTTTTTTTTTTTTTTTTTTTGCTACAGAGACTCCAGTGGGGAGGTTTTGTCTTTTTTGCTACAGAGACTCCAGTGGGGAGGTTTCGCCTTTTTGCTACAGAGATTCCAGTGGAGAGGATTTTCCTTTTTTGCTACAGAGACTCCAGTAGGGAGGTTTTGCCTTTTTGCTACAGAGACTCCAGTGGGGAGGTTTTGTCTTTTTGCTAAAGAGATTCAAGTGGAGAGGATTTGCCTTTTTGCTACAGAGACTCCAGTGGAGAGATTTTGCCTTTTTGCTACAGACTCCAGTGGAAAGGTTTTGCATTTTTCCTATAGAGACTCCAGTGGAGAGGTTTTGCCTTTTTACTACAGAGACTCCAATGGAGAGGTTTTGCCTTTTTTTTTTCTTTGCTACAAAGACTCCCAGGAGAGGTTTTGTTCTTTGTCACTTTATCATATCATTTCTTCTATTAATTTGGAACAGGTGCGGATTATTCACTTACAATATATATATATATATATATATATATATATATATATATATATATATATATATTCATATATATATATATATATATATATATATATATATATATACATATATATATATATATATATATATATATATATATATATATATATATATATATATATATATATATATATATATGCTGATGTCCAAATTTGTTATTTTCCAAATCTTGTTACGCAGAATTCATCCAGGCGATTCTAGCCATGCTCAACTCAGAGAATCAAGAATCAAGAGCTTATGTCCATCGTTAACAACCCGACTCGTGACTTCAAAACAGTAGACATAACTGGATTTTATCGTATTTATGAACTCCAAGGGAATAGTCGTTCAACAATAGAATATAGTTTCCATTTGGCAACACTTTAACATCACAACATAAGTGAGCGTTTCATACCACAAACAATCAATTGTACCACACTGAATACGTCGTTTTCCCGATTACCTTGAACCTGTCTGTATTTTGCACTTCCCTTGGTATTCATTTCTATGTTTCAAGCTGGCACTAGGTCTTAACAGAAAGAAGCCGTTGAAAATGACTGGTATTCGACATCACAAGCTTATATACAAACGGTTGGGGATAAAAATGGTATAGAAAAAGGCAATGGCAAGCTTAAACAGGCATTACAACTATCACAAGAAATTATTCTCAGAGGGAGTTTTACATAACGAGACCCAAATCTACTTCCTGGGCGCATTATTTTGATATAAAGTTTACAAGCCAATATAGCAATTTCATGGTAAACTATAAATTTTGTTCTATTAATGAAAATTATACATTATTACACTTTTCCCATTTAATTCCACTATATCTGAAATGAAATATATAAGCTGTTATCCGTCGTTTATGTTACATTATTTCCAATATTAGATAGATAGATAGATAGATAGCATTTGATAATAAGAAATTATTCTTAAATATCGCTGAATATACCTCCAGAGTAAATGTCTTCAGTGGTCAAAGCTTTAGAAAATAAAATGTTCAATCTTTCACTGAAAATATTTTCGACGTTAAACCTCTTAATATAATGCATCCTTCAAAAGCTTCTTATTTTTTATTTTACTTAATTTTTTTTTGAGTATTTGCAAATTCTTTTCCTTTTATTTAAAAGCTCTAAGAAGATTAAATTGAGGACAATGTGTTTCGAGCATTTAAAAGTGTACATAGAATACATGGTTCTATTTGGATGAATTTTAGGAAAAAAATCTTTGAGTTTTTTTGTAATTGAATATATATTAAATGAATAAACACAATTTTGAAAAGCATTTCAATGTCCCACCATACGTTAGCTATCAGTAATATGTTGAAACAAACATCTTTCTTTCAAAAGATGAGTCTGAATCAAAAAGGAGTTTTTTAACATAATATATCAAAAGCACTTTACACTGCCCTGAACAAACCATAAATTAACTATACATCAAGTCCAAAAAGTTAAGGGGAATCCTTTTAATTCTTTCTGGGAATTTTTCATTTTTGAATTATATGTTACGCAAAGTTTTTTAAGATAATTCCTTCTTTCAATTTTCACCTGTGGTCTTTTGTACTAAAGAAAAGATATTAATAATTATTAGTGATATCAGCTTTTTTTTGAAAAATAAGAAATTAGAATAGGTAGCCTAAGCTATACTTGCTGGAATTATTCGTTCTTACTAGACGTAAATTGAGGATCAGCGCATGTAAATAGGAACTGAAGAAGAATTAAAACCTTGCCGGATTATACACTTGGTCCTGCTAAGTATTCAACTTTTAAAACCGCTCATAAATGGGGAAGGCAAAAAACAGTGACATTGCCCTAGAAAGCTGGACAATACCATAGAGACTTGCCATATACATATGATCAGCGCCCATATCCTCTCGCCACCTAAGCTAGGACTAGGAAGAGCCAGGCAATGGCTGATGACTCAGCCAAGCCCCTATTCTCAGGTCACAATGATGGTGAGATTGCAGGCACCAAAGAAACAAACTAGTTTGTGTTTGTGACCTGCCGTCGCCAGGCAGGGCCGTTTCCAAAAGGCTAAGTTATAGATTATTATTATTATTATTATTATTATTATTATTATTACTATCCAAGCTACAACCCTAGTTGGAAAAGCAAGATGCTATAAGCCCAGGGGCTCCAACAGGGAAAAATAGCCTAGTGAGGAAAGGAAATAAGGAAATAAATAAATGAAGAGAACAAATTAACAATAAATCATTCTAAAATAAGTAACAACGTCAAAACAGACATGTCATATATAAACCATTAACAACATCAAAAACAAATATGTCATAGATAAACTATAAAAAGACTCATGTCCGCCTGGTCAACAAAAAAGCATTTGCTCAAACTTTGAACTTTTGAAGTTCTACTGATTCAACCACCCGATTAGGAAGATCATTCCACAACTTGGTAACAGCTGGAATAAAACTTCTAGAGTACTGCGTAGTATTGAGCCTCGTGATGGAGAAGGCCTGGCTATTAAAATTAACTGCCTGCCTAGTATTACGAACAGGATAGAATTGTCCAGGGAGATCTGAATGTAAAGGATGGTCAGAGTTATGAAAAATCTTTTGCAACATGCATAATGAACTAATTGAACGACGGTGCCAGAGATTAATATCTAGATCAGGAATAAGAAATTTAATAGACCGTAAGTTTCTGTCCAACAAATTAAGATGAGAATCAGCAGCTGAAGACCAGACAGGAGAACAATACTCAAAACAAGGTAGAATGAAAGAATTAAAACACTTCTTCAGAATAGATTGATCACCGAAAATCTTGAAAGACTTTCTCAATAAGCCTATTTTTTGTGCAATTGAAGAAGACACAGACCTTATATGTTTCTCAAAAGTAAATTTACTGTCGAGAATCACACCTAAAATTTTGAAAGAGTCATACATATTTAAAGAAACATTATCAATACTGAGATCCGGATGTTGAGGAGCCACCGTCCTTGACCTACTTACAATCATACTTTCAGTTTTGTTAGGATTCAACTTCATACCCCATAATTTGCACCATGCACTAATTCTGGCTAAATCTCTATTAAGGGATTCACCAACCCTAGATCTACATTCAAGGGATGGAATTGATGCAAAGAGAGTAGCATCATCTGCATATGCAACAAGCTTGTTTTCTAGGCCAAACCACATGTCATGTGTATATAGTATGAAAAGTAATGGGCCAAGAACACTACCCTGTGGAACACCGGATATCATATTCCTATAATCGCTATGGTGCCCATCAACAACAACTCTTTGAGATCTATTACTTAAAAAATCAATAATAATGCTAAGAAACGACCCACCCACTCCCAACTGCCTCATGATTAACATGGTCAAAGGCAGCACTAAAATCAAGGCCAATCATACGAACTTCCCGACCACAATCAAGGGATTTCTGTACAGCATTGGAGATTGTGAGAAGGGCATCACATGCTCCAAGGCCTTTACGAAAACCAAATTGCATACTAGGAAGTAGATGATTACCTTCAGCAAACCTATTAAGACGTTTTGCCAGAAGACGTTCAAAAACTTTAGATAATATGGGAGTTATGGAAATTGGGCAGTAAACAGTGGGACTTGAGCTACCACAAACACATTTACATAGAGGAGTAACATTAGCAATTCTCCAACTAGTGCTAAAAGCTCCTCTTCTTGCTAACTTAGGCAAAATAACAGATAACTTTGGAGCTAAGAAATCTGCTGTCTTTATAAAAAACAATCATGGTGTTACTTTCTATTCACAACACTTACTTTTTACACCAAGTACTACCAGGAATAGTTCACAAAGCATCCTCTATCTACAGAAGTGATGGTGGTAGAGGCTCATGATTCTGATATTTCATTCTACTATCAAAATGATAACTGAACTCTTCCATGAATAGTAGGAACGTCATGATTCTTCAAAGGAGCGTTTCAGTTTTCTTCTTGTTATCGTTTAGTCTTTAGGGTTATGGTGGCCTATTGGAAACGACCCTACCTGGTGATCACCAAACTGGGGTTTGAATCTGCAACCTCACCATCCTTGTGATTTGAGGAGTTGTGTTTTGGGGGGAGATGAGTCTTCAGCAGCTATTGTTTGTCCTCCCTGGTCCTAGCTTGGATAGAGAGGGGGATTGATCGTGGACCATATGTATATATGGTTAGTGTCTGAGGCATTGTCCTGCTTCTGACCTTCATGATCTCCATTTAAACCTTTAAACCATGTGAAAGAGATTATCTTTAGCTATCATCCTGAAGCTATTTACCAAAAGGGACTTCCATTAGAATGTTCATTCTCCACATGATTAAAAATTTTCCAGTACACTCACTTCTCAAAGCATCCTATCGACTTCCTATAATGGAGCTTAGTGCAATAGTACCTCTATTCCACTCTCTCTCTTACTCTTGAATAGTGTTCCTACTAGGGTGTAGCACAACTTTAAGTATGCCATGGACAATTTCCATTTTCTATGGAAATGTCCATACTTTATATTTTTCTTCCAATTCTCATCTGTTGCTGTTTTAATTTTTATTTCTAGTATTTTTATATTAAGGTAAAGGTAAAGGCTTCTGATTTCTAGTTCCAATTTCATCAGAATAGATGCTCACCAGACCGTCAGCCAGTCAAGCCCAACCACCACTGCGGTGCCCAATCACAGCAGTAGCCTCCCCAGAACAAAGCATGAACTCACAATCCCAGGCTGGGATCGATCTCCTAACACGCAAATGCTAGGTGAATACGTTACTACCGTACTAGCCGGGAGGATATTATCTGTTCTTAGGAAATTTGCGTTGTAAGTTAATAATATTTCGGTTTTTACGACAATCCTTGTTCAGCAACGTTCATTACAGTATTTTTCCTTATTTCCTTTCCTCACTGGGCTATTATCCCTGTTGGAGCCCCTGGGCTTATAGTATCATGCTTCCCCAACTAGGGTTGTAGCTTGACAAGTAATAATAATAATAATAATAATAATAATAATAATTTTGGTTTTTACACCAATGCCAATATTCGCTCAATAAAAATCCAGCCAATTAAAATATGTAATTATGCGGAAAGCTGATTATAATCCAACACTGAATTTTTGTAACGTGGGGAACCTATTAAGCCGAACCCCATTAGCTAATTTTCCAAAATCAAATTACCATAAAAAACTATTGAATTTTTTTACGGTGTGAGAAAAGTTGTGAGGAAAAATCCTAATATGGCTTTCAGGAAAATCAATGGTTTGCTAATAAGGCTTCTATACTATATATTTTAAGTAATCTGAATTTATTCTTTT
>NC_090725.1:42381440-42393940 GCF_036898095.1 Palaemon carinicauda | reverse complement strand
AGAAATTTAAGAATGAGGCAACTTTCCTCGGATCGTGACCTGCGGGTGTATTGTCAGGATCCGCTCTGCGAATAAAATATGTGATTTTTGCTCTGAGTTGATTCAGAGATAAATTTGAGCCTGATGTTTCTCCCCTGAATAGTTGACCACCCTTGAAGTCTGAAGTTCTATGAAGATAGACCTTTAGGCATTCTACTGGACATAGAGATGCATCTTCTTTCAGAGGGCAGATTCTCCAGGGACCCCACCTGTTGGTGGGTAACTCATTCTTGGCGAGAAACGTAGGATCCGGAAACAGGTTCAGTTCTTCCCCATCCAGGAACTGAACACGACCTGCCTCTCTCGAGAGGCTACAATTTCACTAACCCTGGCCCCGGACGCGAGTGCAAATTAGGAAAATAACTTTTTGTGTCAAATCCTTTAACGCACATTCTTCATTGCTCAACAGAGAAGCGAAATGAAGAACTTGTCTAAAGACCATGAAATGGGCTTTGGAGGTGCTGAAGGTCTGAGCCTAGCACAGGCTTTCGGGACTTTATTAAAGATCTCGTTACCTAGGTCGACCTGGAAGGCATATAGAATGGGTCTTGTCAAAGCAGACTTACACGCTGAAATCGTGTTCTCTGCCAACCCTTGACCATGGAGGTGGGGAAAAAAGATAAGCAGAAGTCTGTCAAGATCTCCTGCGGAATCTTCGCCTTGACAAAAGGCCACCCATTTTCTCCAAGATGACTCATATTGCCTTCTAGTAGATTTGCATTTATATTCCTACCTATTTAAATGTCTCATTAATCAGGTTAGTGCACACAGTACATACCTGAGGGTCCCAATACCGGAGATCATCCTTGGAGACAGCGTATGCTGCGTGTCTCCTACAAAACTCATGTCCGCAGAGGTTCTTGCTGCTGACATTGCAGAAAGCACTTCCCGACTTCGGAGTGTCCTTCTGTAAAGAGAAGAAATTTCCATGAGTATCAAGTGAACTATGTATCACTGGATATGCATAGTATAGCATAACAATTCATAAATGAAAGACACACACTTGTGTTTCCCTCACAACCCATTGTTGCAGCCTTCCAGATAATAAAATCAAAATGGTTTATCTCTACTAGAGTAACCAATGCAAGGTTTCCAGAGGAAACAGGTGGAGCTCACACCTAGGCAATGATTTTAAAAATCCTGGATAATAGACGGGGAAGAACTCTGCTTCCTGTCTGAGGGCAACAGCAAAGGGCTGTGTAAGAAAACACAATAGTGTTAGAAGATACAGTGCTGTACCTAAACTTTTACTATAGTTTTCTTCTTACTGTATATGCTATACAGAAGAATACTAGTACAGTATAGGAGGATGTGTGCCGGCCTGCCTTTGCCGGCCGGCACACACCACAATTAGCTTTAAAGTATACTACTTAACAGCTATAGGGCGGCAGCCCTCTGGTTCACATGCCTGTGCCGGCGGCAGCAGCTGCCGGCCAGCAACAGCCAGTGTTGGCCGGCAATGATATCCGGCCAGCAACTACACAAGGTAGTACCCAGCTGCCGGCCACACTCTTGGTGACCGGCAGACAAGGACTGACATAAGCCGGCCGGCAAAGGTACAAGACCGATGCCAGCCGGCAGCAAAAGAACCAGAAGACTACACCTGCCCGGCTGCCGGCCTCATAGGCCGGCAGCCGGCCTCATAGGCCGGCAGCCGGGACAGGTACAGCACTAGAAGAAAATAGAATGGATGCCGGGATAAGAGTGTACACAACCCCCCAAGCCCGGCAACCGAAAGAGTGCATATAAGGAAGGGGAGAAACTTAATTCAGGCTTCCTTGACCAATGCCGTCCTTCTCAGCCGGCAGGCATGGATGAGGGACCAAGAGAGGTCCGGGCAGCACTCGAAAACATAAGACCCTTGCCGTCCAGCATCTCTGCCGGCCGGCAATGGGCTTAGTCAATCCATATCCCAACCTATACTAGGTCCAGAAGTAGAATGACATACGGTACAGTAATACCCCTGCCGGCCAGCTCTGCCGGCCGGCAAGGTACAGCACAGTAATGGCTAGGCCATTACGGAGATAGAGGGGGAAGGGACAAGAGGGTCCTGCCAACCTTGCTTTAGTGACAGATCACCCGCAGCCAAGAACTTTGTCTTAGCCTAAGGGAGATCTAAGGGAAAGGGCCAGCGCAGTAGTATAATACCTGCCAGCTTCCAGAGCACCAAAGCAAGGAAGGCGTTGCTACTCCCAAGGGAAGATTTATCCTCCCCGAGAACAGCAACAGGACTTAGTCTGGTCGATCACACAAGAAGGAATCATAACTACAGAAACCTTCGATAGTGACCTAAGGGAGCTCAGCTCCCTTTGTAAGTGTTAGGTCAGCGAGGGAGACTCTGCCCCAAGCCAAACAACACGGACTCAGACTAAAAACTCTGTTGTTCTGTCCCTCTTTGAACCAGACTCTGCTGGAACAGGAAGGTACAGTAACACCCTAGTATAGTTTTATCGAAAATAAATTCGGAAAAAACCACTCAGGGATAAGCCCAAGGCTTAAACAGAGGGAAAGGGATTGCATACCTTCTCCGAAGAAAAGAAAGCAACCGGGGAGTATAATAAAGTATACTAAGGCTCCATAAGCAATTAGCCTAGGCACCAAGAGAATCGATTACCTAATTCACCGAAACTCTCACGTATACAATCTTGGAAATATTCCACACAGTCTAAAATGTATAAAATATAGCCTAAAGCTTCAATAAAATTTTAATTACACTCGGAAAAACCAAAATCATGCATTAAGTACTAGGACCAAACGACTAGGCTACATGGCCTAGCGTAGGCCAGAATGGCGAATACTTCGCCAAATAATACTAAGCACGAAAGGAAATCCTATGTAAAGCTAAATAGCTAAATTTTATTAAGCAAAACAACCAGGAATGTCACTCTGACTAACTAATTTATACCTAGCGAGTGACAGTGTCCAGGACACCTCCGGTAGGCTACGGCTCTTGTATCAAAGATTAATCCTATTAATCACTCAAAATTTTACCAAGAGCCTACATTTATACATAACAGACACTATACTCAACTTATCCGAGGCCAACGAAGACGAAGAAGCCATGAAAAGCTGAATAAATCCAAGATTTGCGAGAAAAACCGGAAAAAACACCGAGTTGTTAAGCTACGCAAAAAGGAATGGAGATGGCGCCAGGATTGGCGCCAGGCACGCATACGAATCGGGGGATAGGGAAGCCTTGGGAGCGGCTCCCCTTTTTCTTTCCCGAATTCGTATCTCGTCAATCTCCCTCCTACGAGACGAATCTCTGTTCAGGTCGTAGATTGCCATGTGACGTGTCTAGAATACGTCCTCTGATATGTCGCGATATCCCTTTCACGAGGGATACTCGCTCCAGGAGTTAGAATTCTGGTACCTTAAGGTAAATTCTCTGGGAATATCGCCGTAGTTGTAATATACCCTAGGAAGCTACCCTATAGGAACTTCCATCAGGACGACATGGCTTGAGCCCAAAAAATATTATATATATACAGTATATATATATATATATATATATATGTATATATATATATATATATATATACATATATATATATATATATATATATTTATATATATGTATATATCTATCTATCTATCTATCTATCTATCTATCTATATATATATATATATATGTATGTATATATATATATATATATATATATGTATATATATACATATATATATACATATATATATATATATATATATATTTATATACTTTAACTTGGTGAAAAAGGTATAAGTATCGCCATGATCAACCAAGCTGTACTATTCATGGCCTCCCATGCCAGACAAACGTTATTTTACCATTAAAAGTTAAATTATTACAGAATATCCAGTAATCAAAATGTGAAATATGGTCTCAAATACGTACAATATTTGTATAGTAAAATAATTTGTGCTTTTATCTTCGTTTTGATATTATTTGATATCCTTTTCCTAAAGAAAAAGGAAAAATATTATACTCTCCGGAATCTTGTTTTTTGCTGCAAAAATTGTTAGATTTGTTATTTATACAAGAGCGTCATTATTCGCACTTTCTTCTCATAATATTTATGTCTTATCCATTCTGATAATAATGGAACGGATCTTTAGTCAATATTTTCCATTTAGGAAATAGGTCAACAAAATGAATAACATCTTCAAAAATAGCATCGCCTCTTTATTAAGCTTCTTTCCTTGAATGGTTTCTATCCGTGAAACTAGATAACAACCTTATGCCTGGTTTCGTCAATGTAGAGAGAGAGAGAGAGAGAGAGAGAGAGAGAGAGAGAGAGATTTACAAGTATTTTGGATTTCTCAAAGACTTTTTAGTCGATCTTGGGTAAAGCGATTCACTTCAAGCATTTAGAGAGTTATTATTATGGGAGCTATTATTCTTGAGAGAGAGAGAGAGAGAGAGAGAGAGAGAGAGAGAGAGAGAGAGAGAGAGAGCATTCATGAGTAAATTATATACCACTAACATTCTGAAACTGCATCTATTCTAATTTCAAGTCTACATTATTTTATCCACGATCTTATAATTGAGTATTTTTAATGTAAGATTTTCTTACAGCACGTGTAATTATCAAGATCCAAAAATATTTACTGAATTATTCTTTATGGGAAAAATGGAGTAATTCATTAAAAATTTTAAAAATTTTATACATTTTGAAACCAGTATTGGGCGATATTTTTATCCGGTGGTTTGAAACTATGTACCTCTTGCTTTTCTACCTGAGCCAATTATTGCTGTGAATCTTTGGTTTAAAGATTCTCAGAAAAATGCAGTAGAAAACTATGATGGAATGAGGAGGTATCGGCTTACGAGCAAAAACTTCACGACATATCGGCATTTGGCATGGACAAATACGAACAAGACTATCATGCAATGCAGAGAAAGCAGTCACCAACGTAAGGTCAGCACATTGTCAACCAGAACGGGCACTCAGTAGAGCACCTATCTTCGCCACCTCCACATTTGTCAATGACATCCCTATATTATGTTGCATTTAATAAGATCATCAATTGAATTATATACATTTTTTTCACTAGCTTCATACAAATGAGAAAAAAAACTGGCCCGATATGGCAAAAATATTTTTTTTACCTTTTTAGTGACCATGGCCTTGATTTTTAACCCAATCGTTTGCAAAATCTAATTAAATAGTCCTTGAATTATGGCCAATCATCCCACCAAATTGCATGAAATTCGGTCACGGTTTTTTAGTTATACCAATCCTAAACACACAGACAGACATACAAACAAATGCACGGCTATCAAAACATAACATTCGCAACAAAGTTGGCGAATGTAATAAATCAGGTTATTTTTTTTTTCATGTATTAAACACTTCGTGTGAACTTCCTGGTCTACAACCTTACATATCAGATCTTCTGAAGCCTATTTAAGTTTTATAGGGACAATCTTTGTTTTAATGGTTTTAAATTGAATATCCTTTTATTCTTTATTTAAAACAAACGCTATCGGTGTCGATGACTTTCAATGTCAGCATGCCAGAAAACTCAAAATCAATCAATCAATCTTAACATAACATTTCCTAAAACAACCTAAAGGAAATCTCCTTCAAGCTCAACTTCTAAATAGCTTGATGATATTTATTCTGGGCTGACAAATTTCTCAGAGGCAAGCTAAATAATGATAACGATACGTCATCTTGCTTGGATAACTAGTTTTCAGTTCAATCATAAAGGCCTAATTGATATTTCTCAATAATGTATTCTTATCCATATACTCAACTAGTAGAAGGAACTAGATTGAGGAATTTTTCACAAATTATAGGGTATACACTGATATTTAGCTAGCATAATCTATATATATTATATATATATATATATATATATGTATTTTTCCTGAAATTTTCATATGTATCTTAACGTTTGTGGAAAAGACTAAAAATATTTTTGCTCTTCTGCAATAAAGAAAATATCACCGAAATTATAACCAACTTCACTGGTTACGAGCAGATATATGTTGTACTGCATGTGCATTACACACGCTGGTACACTGTAACTGTATTTTTTTTTTTTTATCGGTCTCTCCTCGTACTAATAAAATGTTTATGCCTGTATGTGCTTGAATCAATGTGTTTGAATTTTTGTGCTATTCTTGACTGGAACTGGTTGTATATATACCCATGCTTCGTCCAAATAAAGTTAGTTGTATTCGTCTTGTTTTAGTCATTCCTATGATGTAATGCAACAATGTACAGACCAAACAGAAGAGAAATGAAAGCAACAATGTTACAAATCTCATTTGAAGGACATTGTAAATCACAAGTAGCTATGATACACTACAACAATTTCTCCCCAAATACACGAAGCATACAATTTTCCAACTGGTTGTCCGGCTTTTTATATATTTATGACTAATAATGTTGCTGCAAGTCACTTATTTTAGGGGTTGTTCATACTCATAAACCCATATATTACAATATGAATAGTTTTTATATGGTTGTTGTAGCAACACTCATAAACAGATGGTTTGCCACAGTATTTACGATCAAAAAATTGATAAAAGATAAGAATATCAGTTGGAAAAATATTTGTTTTATGTATTTGGCTAGAAATAAAAGACTCGTATATTTACCTGTTATTTCATTTACACTATTGCCATTAATGATGATAGAACTACACTATCTTGGCATTACACAATGGAAAACAGAAAAGTTACACATAACATCATTCTCAGCTATAGAAAACTAAACTTTTCAAAGTATAGAAAACAGACGAAGTCTATTTTCTATGGCTGACTTAAGTATATTTACAGACTCCTAAACCTATCCAACATTGTTCTATTTCTAGGATTGCCTGTACAGTATATCAAGGAAGGGTAATTTAACTCTTTTATACTATTAATGATTTTTTAATTTAAATAATCTCTATTACCGTATAGATATATATCATATATTCTTTATAAAAAACACATTTCAAGGGGGGGCAAATATATACCATATAAATAATTGACTCATTCATGTATAATTTTAGAATGAGAGAGAGAGAGGAGAGAGAGAGAGAGAGAGAGAGAGAGAGAGAGAGAGAGAGAGAGCATACGTTTCCCCAAGAAACAAGAACAACATTAAAAGAATTATAAGAATGGAAGGGAAAGATTTTGATAAAAAGAGATTATTTCAAGTAAAGTGCCACTCTCTCTCTAAAAAGGAAGATATTCAAGTAGATAATCCTGCCAGTATTTACTTATGTATCAGAAACTTAGAACTTTAGTAAAGCCTTAGAACCTAAACTAGTTGCAACGGAAAGAGCTATGGAAAGTATAAAAATAGGAATAACACTAACAGACAGGAAAAAGGCAACATGGATACGAGAGCAAACTGAAGCAAAGGATATTCTAGCATGAAAAAAAAAAAAAAATTTACATGGCCAAGGCATATAATGAAAACGACAGATGGACAAGAAAAATAACTGAATGGGGCCATAGATATTGCAAATGAAGAAGATGAAGGAAGAGCAGACGATGTATTGACGACCTAAGAAAATTTTCAGGTACAGAGTTTCATGACAGGATATAAACTGACTCTAGTGGAATGTTATGTCTAAGGCCTATGTCCTGTAGTGGACTGGTTACGGCTGATGATGATGATGATAATGATATTAATATATGACATGTACTGTACATGAATTTGCTTTATCATATATATATATAAATATATATATATATATATATATATATATGCTGTATGTATGCGCGTGTGTGTGTGTATATATGTACATACAGTATATGTGTATATATACATAATAAATATCGTAGTATGGGAGTAATCTTATATCCTGAATTTTCACCATCATAAGCTTCATACTGAATTATAATTCCATTGTTCAACCATTGTTGTCCTAACGAAAAATCATGTAAAAAAAAAAGTTATTCGAAACACACGTCGACACCAAATATTACATGAAAAAAACGTAAATGCAATAGCCGCGTAATACTAAAAACTGTATGTAACTCAGTTTGTCCTGAACAATGCTCTCTCTCTCTCTCTCTCTCCTCTCTCTCTCTCTCTCAGTATATATATATATATATATATATAATGATAAATTTTGCACATTTAGACGTGTTTTCCATATTCAAATAAGCTTATTCGAATATATATATATATATATATTATACATATATATATATATATATATATATTATAACTGAGTTGTGAGTTGACAACCGGAAGGAATCATATTTCCTTCTTTCTATAAAAGACAATCAACACTTATTCTTTGTGTTAAACTGATGATTTAATATAATATAAGTAATTAAGGAGGTTTGAGTGTTTTACTTACAATTTATCTCCATACACACTTTTTTACACGAACACTATTGAAGATTATATCTCGCAATTTGAAAGCATTATGATATCAAAAACTGATTCAATCAGCTCATTTATTCATTCTTATTTCTGTCTTAAAGAAAAAAAAAGATAATGAGATATGTCCTCACGGATACAGTTGTAATCAACTGAAAATATCTAATCCACTTTTCCAATAAAATCTATTTAATTCCAGAAAAAAAACGTTATTCAAAATCACATTTTCCACATGTGATCACTACACTTCTCAAAACTAAACTAAAAGCGTAAAATTTCGAGGGAAAGCAGAGCAACCAAGAGTACCTTGAAAACGAGGAAGAAGAGGAGTAACATCCGGAAATGTGTTTATATTGCTAAAAGGCAATTACCAGCAAGGCAGAAAGGAGGAGGAATAGCTATGTCACTCAATTTACATATCAAATAGTTATCTAAATAAGTAATCAGGATCATAACGATAAATATATGTGTAGGAAATAAACTTAAAATCTAACAGAGTCAACTTTCACTGCTTACCCGTCAAGGCTAGTGGTCAACCTAAGCCTTGCCCTTGAGTGAGCGACTGATGACGTCAAATTATTGGCGCTTCATCAACACTAGCGGTTTCCTACTAGACTCCGCATGGTAGGAACTTAAACTTTTTACAATACGGAGAAATACAATTGTAGGTAACCACAACACACGCACACACAGATTTATTTACACACACACACACACACACACACACATATATATATATATATATATATTTGTATATATATACATATATATATATATATATATACTGTATATATATATATATATATGTGTGTGTGTATGTAAGTGTGAATGTATGCGTGTTTGTGTGTGTGTGAGAGGAAACAACACATGGTGTTTAATAGAAATAAATTCATACATTCAAATTTAATGGAACCCTTATCTCTTCAAATAGGCAAGGTCACTATTAATCACTAATGTACCCGAGCCGTCAAAAATTACTCCTAAATATTTAGAAAATTATGCACGGACAAGCACACACACAGCTGGCTATTTCCGTTTACCTGGAGTTTATAAGGAAGCAATTCACTAGACTGTGGCGTCATGTTAAGGTGGCAGCCAAGATTGCCAGTGACCTTGAAGAACGCTCGCATAAAGAAAAAGAAAAAAAAAGTTCTCTGTTTTCACTCTTATTATACATCCGCTGAATACATGGTAAAAACATAATCTCTCTCTCTCTCTCTCTCTCTCTCTCTCTCTCTCTCATTTAAATTAAGTCTGGTACGTAGAGAGCCGGCAAAGTCTCTATCATTTCTTTTCGCCTGTAAAAGAAAGAATTCACTTGGTCTCTTGTAAAGTAACTGAGCATGTCACCTCTCTCTCTCTCTCTCTCTCTCTCTCTCTCTCTCTCTCTCATTTTTATTTAAATTAAGTCTGTTTACGTAGAGAGCCGGCAAAGTCTCTATCATTCCTTTTCGCCTGGATACAACGTCAGTAAAAGAAAGAATTCACTTGGTCTCTTGTAAAGTTACTGAGCATGTCACCTCTCTCTCTCTCTCTCTCTCTCTCTCTCTCTCTCTCTCTCCGAATAGAAGGTAGGTATGGGCGTAGAACGTTTTGCAAACTTAAATTTTGAAGTATGCACCTATTTGTAAGATAATAATTGGCCCCATTTGCGCTCAGAGAGAGAGAGAGAGAGAGAGAGAGAGAGAGAGAGAGAGAGAGAGAAAGGGGGGGGATTATTCATTGAAACATGAAAATGTACAGTATAAAACACGAGAGCTCCAACAAGATAGCAAATGAATAATCTAGTTTTTTTTTCTCTCTCTCTCTCTCTCTCTCTCTCTCTCTCTCTCTCTCTCTCAGGCTTGTAGACGGGATTGGTTTATTAATCAGGTATCTGCTAGACGATTGAACTATGACTGATTCAACTATATTCAGTTTACAAGAATCTATTTGTATTTTCCTTGTGGTACTTCATCTCCAAGACTTTGTTCAGCAATCAGATGGTACAGGGAGTCGGGGTCACTCAGGTGGCTACGGGCAGTCGCAGAAGTTGTGGAGAGTCCTGGCAAGGCACTCCTAGTCATTAATAAATACTGTCAGTTGAGCACAAGAACAGGCAGTTCCGGATGCTAGCATAACTTGGAGGCATACGTAAATGGTCATAGGTAGTCGTGTAAAGTTATGGGGTGTTGGTGGAAGACATGACAAAGTAGACTAATGCAATAGGACAATAATTCCAGGATCCAGTACCCATTCTCTAGTTTTGAGCGAAAGATATGATCAAGTAATTATACAATAGTCTAGGAAGGTAGAGCTGAATCAGGTGAATTTTCAATGCTACATCAAAGTCTGGGTTGGAAGTAATACCATAGTACTCATTCCTGATTGGCTGCTATGTTCTGTGACACAAGGCTTTCCTCAGTCAAGCTATCTCGCCTCTCTGCGGTTAAGAGTGCTGGACAGTTTCGTGTATGTTTCTGGGTGGTAGAAGTGTATTACCAGCCAAGTCAGAGTGTGAGTCAGCTGATCCTGGATTTATCAAGAGACTTGCTGGTCCAGGTTAGGTATTCAGACAAGCTGTCTCCTCGTAAAAATCTTCTATAGTCTTGTATTAAGGGTTGATTTCATGTGCGAAATAAGTGCAGCCTCCGGGATACGGATATGTTTCCATAGTATTGCTCGTATTGGTAATGATTTCAATGAGATGGTGTTGAGTGACTTTGACTCTGGACTTGCAACAATTGGCATTCAGTGGTATCCTTGTGGACGTAATATGACAGGCCCCTAAAAAACATGTATCATCTTTTTTTTTAAACATAGGTGTGAGGAAACTCATTGATAGAGCGTTTAGATTTATAAATCACATTCTTCTTATTCAGAGGGACCTATGATAACTCTCCCTAAGAGCAGTCAAATCAAAGTCCTTATATAAGCAGGGTCAAAATTAGTAACCAACATTCAATCATAGATTCTCCAAAGGAGAAATTACGGCTTGAAATAACAAAACACCCGTATACTCCCTAACTAAATGAACTATCGTACTATAATGAAAGATAAATAATAAACGGATTCTATCATTCACAGTCACTCCAAACAAAGATGAGCAATACTTACTGATAGATAATAAACACAACACATCACTTCCACTATAATCCAGTGTTCATAACAACACCATTCGCTGCTGTCAGAATAAAAGAAAAGCATTCGGCCATGGGCCCGATCCCGTTCTAAACATATATTAACAAAAATGTAAACAAACAGCCTCAATACCAACAGTTTTTCTTACTATAAACAACCTTGCAATAACTCACTCTCTCTCTCTCTCTCTCCTCTCTCTCTCTCTCTCTGATGGTAAAACCAAAAATGGAAAAAAAGGATCCTCCACAGTAGTACGCAAGGAATTTTAGATCCTTAACAAGGTTCATGATACTGAGATTCTCATTGGCAATCTTCTTATTAACATCTTCATACAAAAAGTATAAGTGTATAAGTCCTCATAAGCTGTCAGTAGCTCTCTTGACCTTCTTTATTGACATAATAATTGACATAGCTAGTATTGGCCAAAACCTGAGACACGTGGTAAATTCTTTATTTGTTTTCTTCTGAGTAGAACATGCTACTTAGATACCTGGTGGTACATTGATTCTCTTCATTGATGCTTAAACCAATTTTTTTTCTTATTTTTTTATATATCTTTTTTTTTTTCTTTTAACTTGGGTGTTAACTGAAGTAGCAATTCTGGGTCTGGAGCTTGTAAATAACATGTCCGGGAAGGGCAACAGTGCTATATGCAATGGTGAAGTTTCGGCAGCCACCCTCCAGTAACATTCAACTTTGGAATTCTCTCCTACCTGCCAGCATCCTGTCATGTATATAATAATAGACTTCTGTGCAAATGTGAACGATACCCATAGCCTTGTCCAATCGACACACATATTACCTAACAACCATGGAGTTTCTTCGTTAACAGAGAGACCTTGGTTAGCAGCCTCCCTCACCTAGAGCGCCACAGTACCGTTGGTAACTTGCCCACTCTCAGTGGTTTTTGGCAAGGAGCAAAAGGTGAAGGGCGTTCAGATATCAGGAAATCTCTTGGGTGCTGTGACTGCTGGACAGTGTGGAGAAGTAGTATGACCTTGATATGCTTATTCGTAAGTTTAGCAT
>NC_090725.1:42341440-42376440 GCF_036898095.1 Palaemon carinicauda | reverse complement strand
TTCAGCAACTAAGTTTATTTCCCTATAATCTTGCTTTTTTTCGATATGAAGTGGCATCATTTTTATAAGTGCCAAACTTGATATCAAGTGTGTTTTTACATACCATAAACATGAAATATAAATATTACTTGGACAACACTAACATTAGAATTCCCTAATTTACATTCCTGTAGTTACCATCTTAAGCTAGATTATACTGGAAATATTGCATAACATTTTGTATTTGAATCAGGTGTATTCTTATTGAAATATATATATATATATATATATATATATATATAATCAATAAAATACTAATGGTTTCAGGGTAATGAAAAATGAGTCGCAAAACGCGAGAAGAGAATTTATTTGCTAAAGACAAATTTTTAAAAAACTATCAGCAGCTAAGACTTATTTTACCTTGTTAGACAAGAACTTACGGTCTTTCTAATTCCTTATATAAAATTATGATTTATTTCTGACACAATTGTCATATTGGCTTGCAGTTCATGCTTCTAAAGATTAATAATAATGATGACTATCCTCAGCATTGAGATCTTCCCAGGCTATACCATCCACAAGTAATAAAAGGTAATCAGTAAATTCCAACCACGTTGTATTCACTTTCATAATGTTCAGTAGTATACAGTATATGAGAAGTATAATTCCAGGTGGTAACAAGTATTGATTATTATTCATAACCAAATAACTATATCACGGGATCCATGGAAGTCCTGACTCAGTGCACATGCATTTCTGTTAGACAAGTTGACATAAGAATCATTTCATATTTTACATGTTAATATTCTGTAAAATATTAGGTTTGTAACATTCGGCTCTTCCAACTATTAATAATAATAATAATAATAATAATAATAATAATAATAATAATAATAATAATAATAATAATAATAACATAATGGCAGCCTCAGTGGCTTTAATCTTATTAAACACCTTTCCTATTGAACTAATCTTCTCAACAGCAATGCAATTTGCCAGTAACTGTGCTATTCACATTCTTAGAGAGGAAACATATTCATCAGTAAATAGATAAATGCTTTACTTCAAAAGAGAACGTTTGAACACAACTTTATGTATTAAGTATAGGGACATTCAAAGGTTTGGTGATCGATCTTTCTTCGTCGTTTTCAGGGGTAGGGCTAAGTTGCAACGCGGTGTTTCAAGCAGCAAGGTACGTCTGGCCATCATCAGGCTTGATGTTTAGGTGATAAATGAAGGCTTCATTCGTCAATTTTTATGAATCCTGGTAGGTCTCAATCTCTCTGTAATTGTCATGCTTGGTCATTGTTTCTGTCTCTTGCCTCTGCCATTCATTATCGACCTTTTAATGTCTTTTGAAGTCTTGTTGTAGTCATCTAAAAATACTTTGAGCCAAACCAAAAGTTTTCGAGTCAGTTAACGAGACTTGGGTCTGGTGAAAGCCTTTAATTGCCTATCAGCAAAATTAATGAATGCGATTTCAAAAAAATCTTTTGGCCTTGAAATATGTTGGAAAAAAAATAGTCTGCCTGCGAAGTGACTTTGAATGGGAACTGTGTTCTTTTACATTCTCACTAATATATTTTTCACTTCAAAAATCAAAGTTTCGAATAACAAAGAATTTGTCCAAAGACGTTCTCGATGTGATGGTTAAATTCTAGAAAATATTGTCGGAAAGGTTCTGTGAATGGAAAATGTTATATAAATATATATATATATATATATATAATATATATATATATATATATATATATCTAAATATATATATATATATATATATATTCATGAATGTTTACATATATATTTTTATATATGCATATATATATATATTCATATGAATATGTGCGTGTATATATATATATATATATATATATACGCCCGTTTTTATATGATATGTATCTATATATAAAAATGTATACATTCAGGAATATACATATATATATGTATATATATATATATATATACACACACACACACACATATATATATATATATATACTGTATATATACATACATACATTTATGAATGTATACATATACATTTTTATATATACATATATATTCATATAAATACGTGCGTATATATATATATATATATACATATATATATATATATATATACATACATATATATATATATATATGTATATATATATATATATATATATATGTATATATATATATAAATGTATAAATATATATATATATATATATATATATATTTATATATATATATATATATATATATTTATATATATATACTGTATATATGTATATATATATATGTATATATATATATATATATATATATGATCTAGAAGCTCACATTTCTTATCTGTAAAGCTAGCATCTTTCCATGAAAAAATTAAAACATTTAAATGAAACATTTTGGAATGTTTATCTTATTAAGAAAATCCCGAACAACATACATAGTCTGGGTCTATTTTAAGTTATTTATATACACGATATTTAGTTCTAATCAAGACGAACTGTAATCACCCTCAATCTACGTTTTTACCTTAATCATATGTTATTAACTGGTGATAATATTTAGAATCAATAATGATGTTACTCGTCTTAGATAGGTAAATAAGAGGTTAACGACAATTCTCAGATAGCATTATATCATGAATGAAATTAAAACTGGTATAATTTAGACTATGGGCCTTTTATTTTAATCACTAGGATTCAATCTATCTATATAAATGACTTTTAGGATATGTTGCCCAAGAGATTAATTCTAATTTCACGTCAATGATTTTAATATCATCTAAAAACAGAAAGGACTGTCTTAGTTTCTCAACGTAATATATGTAGATGGATAGCTATTCATGGTTTTAATTTTCTCAGTATATCAAGCTGTTGCTAGACGTATTTCATGATAATTAGCTCCAGATTTGTAAGCGTAGTTTTGCATAGAAATAGAAGTAGTTTGTTCAGCTAGTTGAAAAGTTATCACTCACTGAAATGTGCTTCACATAAGTAATTTATTTATTTTGAAAGAAAAACAAATCCTAGGATGAAATCAGAAAATAGTTATTTGTGAAATGTTATATCCTACTTGAAAAGGGACGAAAGTCAGGTAATTACAGGGGCTTTGAAGGCACTCAAGTCCATTAAAACTAGTGTTGGGTCAATTATTGACTTGTGACACATTTTCTGCTTATGAAATATATTGTCAGTCAGAGAGAGGAAAGGAAATATCAACTTTTGTATTTTGTAATAATCGTGAAAATATTTTAATTATCTAGGATAAAGAGTTCAAAGAAGAGTTTTCCATTAAGATCTAATGGATATGGTACGATGATTATATTAAGATGGAGCCCAGTTTGTGAAAGTCAATAGGCAAATATTAATCATCTTGACGCCAAGTGGTACTGTAAATTTCTCACCTATAAGAACCAACCCCATTTTGAGTAGCAATAATTCGTAAAAAAGAAAAAAAAAAGAAAAAAAAAACGTGTTACACGATACAGAGCTAAATTTTGGGGGCAATTGTGTAAACTAATTGTACAAAAATAAAAATTACCTAATCTTGCATGGGGATATTTTGAATTTTGCTTGAAGGGCTCAACTTATTTCACCTCTCTATTGATGTATAGTATAATATATCATGTATAGTTCTTGTACATTTAAATAATAACTGAGACCTTTTTAAGAATTTCTCGTTGGGAAAACCAGAATTATGGAAATGAATCATTTAATTTATGGTTGTGGTGTCCTTGTGATAGCATCCTTGCCATGTGAGTGGTAGCTGGGGTTCGAGTCCCACTCAAACTTGATAGTTACTTTGGTCACTGCAACCTCACTATCCTCGTGAGCTAAGGTATATATGCTGAGTCATTAGCAGCCATTGCCTGGTCCTCCTTGGTCGTAGCTTGGGTGGAGAGGGAGCTTGGGCGCTGATAATATGTAATATGGTCAGTCTCTAGGGCATTGTCCTGCTCGATAGGGAAATGTCACTGTCCCTTACCTCTGCCATTTATGAGCGGCCTTTAAATCTTTAGCATTTGAATGGTTATGATTTTCTCGATAGTGTTTTATGAAGTTTCCAGTGCGTTCTTCCCAAAATAATGAATATATGATTGCATTCCTGTTATTCATTCTATTTATGTTAGAGACTTCATTTACATCTCATAAAAAGAAAAAAAAATAACTGCATGTTACACTACAATAGTTAAATAAAACTTATATTCAACAAAAATACGACAAAACCTCGTAGAAGTGAGTTAGCAACAATAGAAAAATGCATGTGTTACGCAAGTTATGTTCACAAGAATACGCTAATTGCAAAAATATGTTTATTTTTTAATGCTTACCTAAGAAAATAAGCTTTGTAAGGATATATATTTTTCGTCATTCGGTACGTAAATAAATAGCGGAAATGAAAAACTACCTTCTCGTATTTTTGTAAAAATCCTCAGAGAAAATATGCAGTGCGTGCAGAAACTTTATCATTCATGTTAGAGTGATAAATTGTGTTTATTTTTATGCTAAACTGATAAATAATAAACCTCACATTGATAAAGAATTCTCCCAAATGCATACAGATATTTAAAAAGTGCTATTTAAACGTGATTTCCAAAAAAATAATCTATTTTTCAAAGATAACTGGATAAATAAGCTCTTAAATTTTATAAAAAAAAAGTATGATTAGTCAGTATTCTAAGCACATAAATAATAATAGATATTAAACATAAAAATGTTGTTTTCTTAAAAAATCTAAGGCGAGAATAAACATGCAACTGAGTTTTTTTAAATGGCTGCAGATCCTTCCTTGTCTACGTTAGAGTATTATTTGCGTCATACTGCAGCAAAGTGGACAAAACTTACATCCAAAAGAAATTTCCCAAAATGTATACAACTATAAAAAATGTAGTAAGAAAGGAAGGAGGTAAAAAAGTATGCGTGCATATATATATATATATATATATGTATATATATATATATATATATATGTATATATATATATATATATATAAATATATATTCATATATATATATGTATATATATACATATATATATATATAAATATATATTAATATATATATATATATATATATACATATATATATATATGTATATATATATATTTATATATATATATATATATATATACATATATATATATATATATATATATGTAATATATATATATATATATACATACACACACATGTATATATATATATATATATATATGTATATATATATATGTATATAAATATATATATATATATATATATATATTTATATATATATATATATATATATGTATATATATCCAGTATTTATGTGTATATAGTGTGTGTGTATGCATATATACATACATATGTATATAATTCATATGCCGTTATGCTCAATAATCTTAACACCCCCCCCCTTCTTAGAGTTACAAGCTTTACACATCATGTTCGTAACTCCGTAGGTTGAAATATTTTCCATTTTAGTTAAATTTCTCTCCTGGTCCTTTTTCGTCCTCTTCAACATATTTTTCCTCAGGCACAGCTCAGTTCTGAAAAGATGTTTCCTTTACGTCATTCCTAATTAAGTACTCTGAAAATAGACTCTCCTTTTAAAACAGACTTCAACATTTCCACAATTTCATATAAGGTTGCTCTCTCTCTCTCTCTCTCTCTCTCTCTCTCTCTCTCTCTCTTAGTCCGGAGGTAAAGAATACAAACTGGAATTGAAAATATACAGCACCACTCACTGGTAATTTCTTTACATAGAAAATAGGAAATTTATGGAGCAGACTTCCAGCGGATGTCGTGAGGAGTAACACGTTAAACGAATTCAGGAATAAGTTAGACTAGATCGTGAAGACTAAAAGTTTAAACAAATTTTCTGTACCCAAGAGTAAATGCAGAAATTTAATCCAAACATCAGAATCACTATTATTATTATTATTATTACTATCCAAGCTACAACCCTAGTTGGAAAAGCTAGATGCTATAAGCCCAGGGGCTCCAACAGGGAAAAATAGCTCAGTGAGGAAAGGAAATAAGGATATAATAAATGAAGAGAACAAATTAACAATAAATCAATCTAAAATAAGAAACAACATCAAAACAGACATGTCATATAATAAACTATCAACAACATCAAAAACAGATATGTCATAAATAAACTATAAAAAGACTATGTCTGCCTGGTCAACAAAAAAGCATTTGCTCCAACTTTGAACTTTTGAAGTTCTGCTGATTCAACCACCCGATTAGGAAGATCATTCCACAACTTGGTCACAGCTGGAATAAAACTTCTAGAGTACTGCGTAGTATTGAGCCTGGTGATGGAGAAGGCCTGGCTATTAGAATTAACTGCCTGCCTAGTATTACGAACAGGATAGAATTGTCCAGGGGAGATCTGAATGTAAAGGATGGTCAGAGTTGTGAAAAATCTTATGCAACATACATAATGAACTAATTGAACGACGGTGCCAGAGATTAATATCTAGATCAGGAATAAGAAAATTAATAGACCGTAAGTTTCTGTCCAACAAATTAAGATGAGAATCAGCAGCTGAAGACCAGACAGGAGAACAATACTCAAAACAAGGTAGAATGAAAGAATTAAAACACTTCTTCAGAATAGATTGATCACCGAAAATCTTGAAAGACTTTCTCAATAAGCCTATTTTTTGTGAAATTGAAGAAGACACAGACCTTATATGTTTCTCAAAAGTAAATTTACTATCGAGAATCACACCTAAAATTTTGAAAGAGTCATACATATTTAAAGAAACATTATCAATACTGAGATCCGGATGTTGAGGAACCAGCGTCCTTGACCTACTTACAATCATACTTTGAGTTTTGTTAGGATTCAACTTCATACCCCATAATTTGCACCATGCACTAATTCTAGCTAAATCTCTATTAAGGGATTCACCAACACCAGATCTACATTCAGGGGATGGAATTGATGCAAAGAGAGTAGCATCATCTGCATATGCAACAAGCTTGTTTTCTAGGCCAAACCACATGTCATGTGTATATAGTATGAAAAGTAATGGGCCTAGAACACTACCCTGTGGAACACCAGATATCACATTCCTATAATCACTATGGTGCCCATCAACAACAACTCTTTGAGATCTATTACTTAAAAAATCAATAATAATGCTAAGAAACGACCCACCCACTCCCAACTGTTTCAGTTTGAAAACAAGGGCCTCATGATTAACATGGTCAAAGGCAGCACTAAAATCAAGGCCAATCATACGAACTTCCCGACCACAATCAAGGGATTTCTGTACAGCATTGGAGATTGTAAGAAGGGCATCACATGCTCCAAGGCCTTTACGAAAACCAAATTGCAAACTAGGGAGTAGATGATTACCTTCAGCAAACCTATTAAGACGTTTTGCCAGAAGACGTTCAAAAACTTTAGATAATATTGGAGTTATGGAAATTGGGCGGTAATCAGTGGGACTTGAGCTACCACAAACACATTTACATAGAGGAGTAACATTACCAATTCTCCAACTAGTGCTAAAAGCTCCTCTTCTTGCTATCTTGCGCAAAATAACAGATAACTTTGGAGCTAAGAAATCTGCTGTCTTTATAAAAAACAAAGGAAAAATACCATTTGGGTCTACACCTCCATATGCATCAAGGTCCATCAACAGAGCTTTAATCTCACGAGATCGAAAAGCTAAACTAGTTAGTTTAGCCTCAGGAAAACACGAATGAGGAAGTTCAAGTTTTTCATTACTCTGTTTACTGTCAAAAACATCAGCCAAAAGGGTTGCCTTTTCCTTTGGACAGTGAGTGACTGAGCCATCTGGTTTAAGTAAAGGAGGAACTGTTGCATCTACACCAAAGAGTGCAGATTTAAGGGTAGACCACCATTTATGTTCCTGAGTTGTACCAGAAAGTGTTTCTTTTATGGTTAAATTGTACTCCTTTTCAGTTGAGGCATAAATTCTCTGAGCAAAAGCTCGAAGCTGAGAATAGTTGTTCCAGGTCAAATCTGATCTGTTACCCTTCCAAAGTTGATAGGCCTCCTGCTTCTCCAAAAAAGCACGTCTACAATCATTATTGAACCACGGTTTGTCCCTTCACTCGGTACCTTAGCACACGAGAAGGGATACGCCTATCAATTATGTTGACTAGATTCTCATTCAAAGGGACAACAGGACCTACACTATTATATAATTGTGACCAATTCAAGCACAAAAGATCATGTAAAATCCCATTCCAGTCTGCTTGGGATTTCATATAAATTTTACAAGAATATGATATATCAGGGACAGGCTGCTCAGTCTTCACTAATAATGAAATCAAGGCATGATCAGATGTCCCGACTGGAGAACCAACCTTACCAGTTATAACGCCAGGGGAGTCAGTGTATACAAGGTCCAAGCAATTACCAGACTGTGAGTAGCTTCATTTATGATTTGCTCACAGCCTGATTCAGAGGCAAAGTCTAAAGCTCTTAAGCCATGGCGATCGGTAGGAGAGATAGAACTTAACCACTCCCTATGGTGAGCATTAAAATCACCAACAAAGACAAAAGAAGCCTTTCTATCATCTTCTTGTATCTTAGCCATAATGGTAAGAAGACAATCGAAGATAGAATCATCCATGTCTGGATTCCGGTAGATCGAACATAAATAAAAGTTGTTATGCCTCCCACAAACTTTTATTACCTGAATCTCATGACATCCACATTGATAGCAGGACTTATGAGAAGCAGGGTACTCGGTCCTAATATACACTAAACAGAAGAAAAGTTATAGTGACGTGAAAAAAGAATCAAGATAAAAAAAAGAACAATAATAAATATCTCGACTGTGGAGTTAGATATACGTGTCCCATGTCAACGGATAATGAACATCGGAACATGTTTTTTTCTTTTTTTTTATTACAAAAAGGTTTCTGAATACACTTGTACACTTGTACACAGCTCTAATGGTACCGACTAACCCTCGACAAGCAAGATGCAATGTTGCTCATTCAACATGCTGATTTGTTAGGTTTTGTGGAATTCTCCACTGTGATGGAAATATACTGTCAAACACATCACCTTATGATTCAAGGGTAATTATCCTTGACATATAAAATACATTTTGCATACAAGGATTAGGACATACGAGTCAGCGGGCTAAAAGAGGCCCTTATAAATAAGTAAGGTGCACAGTATGCAGTTAACCAGAAAAAACTGATTTGGTATATCAAACGAGAATGAAATGAAAAGATTTAGTGTAAAAGTAAGAGATCCAGTTAGCATGAAATATAGTACGTCTTTCAATACATGGAAGCTAGGACAAACGCAAGGGCTCTAGAATCATCTTAGAAAATGGGAAAAATAACTTCTGAAATAATAAGCGTAGCTCTTTGATGAGGAACAGAGAAGATGATTTGCAATAGAGAATTGGACCTGGCAAAAGAAATATTTCCAAAATATCACAATCATATGGAAAAATTAAGACAAATTCATAGTTAGTTCGCTGTCATTCAAGATAGGGAAGGGAATAGGTTGTACAAAGAAGATAAAGAAAACAAAATTTAATGAGTTATTAACATCTAATACAATGTAAATCTAAGAGGGGAAATTCAAGAGGGATGATATTACTTAGGAAATACAGTTAATATACATCAAGGAGGCTATAAGAGAAGTGACAAATGGCACAGAACACGGTCGAACATATGCGCAGAACACGGTCCAACGGATACACAGAACACGGTCCAACAGGTGCACAGAATACGGTCCAACAAAAGCACAGAACACGGTCCAACAGATGCACAGATCATGGCCAAACATATGCAAAGAACACGGTTTAACAGATGCAGAGAACACGATCCAACTGATGCACAGAACACGTTCCAACAAGACGCACAGAATATGGTCCAAGAGATGCACAGAACACGGTCCAACAGATGCACAAAACACGGTCCAAGAGAGGCACAGAACACAGTACAATAGATGCAAAAAGCACGGTGCAACAGAGGCAGAGAGCACAGTGCAACAGAAGCACAGAACACGGTCCAACAGAGGCCCAACTGAAGTATTAAAGGACATTGGTAACGAAAGGGGAGAATCGATTCCAGAGTTTTTAAAGGTCTCACGACGGAATAACGGTATACATATTTCTAGACTATATGACGATATTTAATTGATAAAAGGACATGGCTGGTAGAATCTGACGTTTAAAAGAAAAAAGGTAATATGCTGAACAGTTTGTTAGATTGCTTGAAATAATGTTTGTATTCAGTGGAAGGCAAACTTGGTAAAAATCCGGCAAGAAATTTTAACGTAATCCTACTAACAGACAAACAAACACAAAAAGAACTACATAAACGTAAGTCATTTTAGAACCTCCTTGGCAGAGGTAATAGATAGATAAACGTAAGTCATTTTATAACCTCCTTGGGGTAGGTAATAATTCTGGAAGATAGTTGGGATGGCAAAGATTAATAACATCATAACAACGTCAGGACTGCCAGCGTGTTGGGTTACAATAAAGTTGGTGTTATTGGGATTAAGTTAAGAGGAAAATGATTTCAGGTCAACAGGGAGTTAAAAGATAAAATAAAAGAAGAATTTAAGGTTGAATTTTATGTTAATGTCCCTATAATTAGCTATTTTTTTATCAGTAATTTACTAAGAAAAGTGTAACTTCAGATTTAGACTTTCAGTATTAGGACATTATTAATCTTAAAATGTAGTCATTGTACATGATTTATTGTTCCTAGATATCGAAGTATATATATATATATATATATACATATATATATATATGTATATATATATATATATATATAGATATAGATATATTATATATATGTGTGTGTATATTATATATATATATATATATATATGTATATATATATATATTTATATATATATATATATATAAATATATATATATATATATATATACTGTATATATATACACACACACACATATATATATATAAATATATATATAGATTTATATATATATATATATATATATATGTGTGTGTGTGTGTGTGTGTGTAATCACTATTATTATTATTATTATTATTATTATTATTATTATTATTATTATTATTATTACTGTTATAGTCGTTGTTATCATTATTATGATTAAAGTAATACAGGATAGTTTGGACAAATAATTTCATAAAACCAGCACTTTTTTGTTGAAGGAATTTGGAACTTGAGCCGCAATCTTATTGCCATCGTCATCAATGTCACTAAGCAAACGTTTAAGAGTGGAGAAAGAATTGGCGACCAAAATGAGGAGAGGAACGTTTCCCTGAGCAAATAAGTCAGAAGAAAAGAAGTATCTGAGCTTGAGAATGTTCTTTTATGAGCTGTCTGGGCGTTGAATGACGGTGGCTGTTGACACAAGGAATTGCTCTTCGAGAACCTGCTGCCAGTTACACTTCCCAATTATAAAACACTGTTCACTCTATATCTCAGAAAAAAAATAAATAAATAAAAAAAAAGAAGAATATCACTTCACGGGTTTTTTTTCGTTTTGAGTTATCATTAGAAAGGGGCTTCTTTGGCATTGAAGCTCAAGGTTTTTTATAAATCGATACTTTTTTTTTTTCTGAGACTTCAATTTTACAGTTTTTACTCTGTAGCCTATCGCTCTCTTTTTCTCCCTCTCAAAAAGAAAAACCAAGATCACTTCACAAGCTACTTTTCCGTTTTAAATCATTGTGAAAAATAGACTTCTTTGGCATTGAAGCTTAGGATTTTTTTTAACAGCGATGCTTTTATTTCTGAAACTCCAATTTTACAAGAGTAACTATAACGTATCACTTGATCTTAATATGTATCAACTTAGATGGTTAAATCCATATGCTTTCTTCCTTCATATGTGGACACTAGATTTCTGAGACTGACAATGCCATTATCATATTCCCTAGTGTCGTTAAAAATTATGTCAATCTATTATTACTAATTTGGCTTTATACCTCTCCTTCATACACGTAAAATCAATATATAACCTTTACTATGTAACTAGCTAAATTTTCACATTGACGAGAATCTGTATTTAATATATACCTGGAATTATCTCTCTTCAGATAACATACTCTTCAGAGTCAAGGGGACAGTGACAATGCCCTAGTAGCACAATACCCTAGACACTGATCATATACCCATATAGTATGATTAGCGCTCAAGCCCCCCTCTCCATCAAGTTGGGGCTAGGGAGGGCCAGGCAATGGCTGCTGATAACTCAGCAGGGAGCCATTCCAAACGTCCCATTCTTAGCTCACAAAGAAGGTGAGGTAGCAGACATTAAAAGAAACTATCGAGCTTCAACGGGTCTTGGACCGCAGTCCATCAAATTGCTAGGCAGGGAGGTTTCCAAAAGGCTACAAATCAAAAGCTTACATGTGTTGTATCTCTTAAAAATAACGATTTTTGCAGGAAGAAAGAAGATTGATTTGGTAAACAAAATTGGATTTCATTGCCAACGTCTAGAGGAAGACTTATATATGCCCAGCAGGTTAACAATTCATTCTCAGATATTTTTCTTAAACATATATCATAACCACTTGAAATAATACACACATTAGCTGAAAATGACATTAATTAGAGAAAGTATCGAATTGCAAACTAAGAAAACTACATCAAATAGTTCAACATAAGTCTTATTATAGCTCTATCTTATTATACTTTGTCTTTAGATATAGGAAACGTCTTCAATTATAGTTTTGACGTCTCATATTGAGAGGTATCTTTGTCATATCATAATAGGTAACGGAGGTAATTCCCTATTTACTCTCATCACTCCATTTATGTTTCCATATCCAGATGTTGGGGGTCTAACGGTCATAAGGAGATGCTCAACGTAGCTTTTCTATGCTCTTAGAGATTTATAGCTCACTCATAAATGGCAGAGGCAAGGACAATGACTTATTGACAATGTCTTAGTAGGACAATGCCATAGACACAGACCATATATTAATATGATCAGCACTCATGCCCCCTGTCCACCAAGCTAGGACTAGACAGGGCCAGGCAATGGTTGCTGATGACTCAGTAGTTAGGCTCCCCTAAACCCCAGCCCATCCTTAGCTCAGAAGGATGTTGTTGTCAGCCACTACAAGAAACTATCGAGTTTAGGCGTAACTGGAACCCCTACACAGCAGGTTTCCAGACAGAAACGTTTTCAATGGGTTACCAACGATTGTCTATACCTGAGAAAAAAACAAATATATGAAAATTTACAAATTTCATAGAAAACATCAGATTTTGTATTCAAATTTATATTGTTTACTTTATTTGTTCAATGTATCTTTCAACAAAGCCATGACGTATTAGTTGAAACTCTAATCAGCGGAATAAATGTCAAGGAACTAAATAGAAGAGATTTTTGTTCACAACTTCTAAAGGTTAAATACTGCCTTGAGATTATAACGTTTAAGACGCTTCCAGAAGACTAAAACTACTACCAGATCTTTGATCAGACAGCATCTTTAACTTTCAAAAAGCTTCCAGAAGACTAAAGTTACTTCCAGATCTCTGCTCTAACAGTCTATATAACGTTTTAAAACGATTCTAGAAAACTAAAATTATTGTCAGACCTTTCTCAGACAGTATCTTTAGCGTTTAAAACGCTTCCAGAACACTGAAAATACTACCATGTTTTTCTCAGAAGCAATAATAAATTTTAAAAGGCTTCCAGATTACTAATATTGCTGCCATATGTTTCTTCTAACAGTATCTATAACGTTTGAAATGCTTCCAGAAGACTAGAACTACATCCAGCCCTTTGCTCAAACTTTAATTTATGGTAGGTCTTTGCTCATACAGCATCTATAATGATTAAAACGATTCCAAAAGACTAAAACTACTACCAGATCTTTGCTCAGAAAGCATCTATAACGTTTAAGACGCTACCAGAAGGCTAAACTACTACCAGCTCTTTGTTCAGACACCATCTATAACATTTTAAACGCTTTCAAAAAAGTCAAATTACTTCTAGACCTTTGCTCAGACTTCATAATAAGAGCATGTCTGAGCCCATTCCAGCTAGGAGTATAGCTTATCTTGTAATAGAAATAGTAACTAGAAGGGCACTCAGTAGAAGGCCAACTTCCACCGCGGTAGCTAATTTCTCGACCTTTTGCTAAACATCGCCCTTGACCTTTGACCTCAGCATGTACTAATTAGCGTGGATATTCATATACTCAAATATGAACCAAATTTGAAGCCTCTGTGACAACGATGCCCCAAATTAAGTCTGATTACGTGAACTGTAATTTTCCTTGACTCTGACAACCTTGACTTTGATCTTCCAAAATCTAATCATTTTCAGCTTTTTGCTTAAAGGTTAATCCCTGGAAGCTCTATTACTCTACGATTAAAATTGGGGCCAGGAAGTTGTTCAAAAACAAACACATATACACACACACCATACAAACAAACACCCAAACAGTGGCGAAAACATAACCTCCTTCCAACTCTGTAGACGGAAGTAATAATAATAATAATAATAATAATAATAATAATAATAATAATATTAATAATATTAATAATAATAATAATAATAATAATAATAATAATAATAATAATCTTGAAATTATCAAGTGTTATATAATATTTGAAAGAATTATATTGAATATAACCAGAACCTTAGAGGGGCACTCAGTAGGACACATACTTTATTTTTTGACCTTTTGGACAGATTTTGGACGTTTTGCTCGTCCATGACCTTGACCTCTGCCCTTCCATAAATTAATTTCCAGCTTTTTACATAGCAGTTAATCCCTGCAAGTTTCATTTACCTACAAACAAAATTGTGCCCAGGAAGCTGTTCAAATTCAAAAACACATACACACACGCACAAACGCAAACGCACAAAAGGGGTAAAAACTTAACTTCCTTTCAACTTCGTTGGAGGATGTAATAATAACCTCCTAAAAATTCTTATATTGACTGGATAGGATTTTACTTTGTTATACACTATTTGTTATTATGATTGAATATTGCGATCAATTAAAAGACTAACTAAATTAAAATGTCCCAATATTTAAGAAAAAAAAATTAATTCTCCTGAACGGATAGACTTATTTTTATCCAAATATTACTAAATCTTTTTTCAAACATGCCACTAGAATTGTCTTTAGTTTCCATTCTTCTCTTCTATTTTTTTTCTTTTTTTTTTACTTTTTTTTTTTTAACTTTTAGTCTCTCCCGAGCTTTTATGGGATTAGAAACATGTAAAAGTTGGATCGACGTTTTTACGTTTTCCCCTTCAAAGACCAGATGGAATTAGATCAGAGAATTTTTACCAAAGTTTGCCTGTGCATAGTATGGGACCTTCCATAACACACCCACATAAAACAAGGCAAACGGGGGCTATTGAAATACCTTCAGGAAATTCATATATATATATATATATATATATACATACACACACACATATATATATATATATATACATATATATATATATGTATATATATATGTTTATATATATATATATATATACATATATATATATATATATATATACATATATATATATATATATATGTATATATATATATATATATTTATATATATATATATATACATACATATATATATATATATATATACATATATATAGCATACTTATATACACAGACACGCAGGCAAACAAATATATATATATATATATATATGTGTGTGTGTGTGTGTGTGTATGTATATATATATATATATATGTGTGTGTGTGTGTGTGTCTACATATATATTGTAATGAAAAGTGGCTAATACATTAAAAAAAATGCTGGAAACTTATAAAAAAGGACTGATCGATTATTCAATATTATACAGGGGGAGTAATGTAAATTTTTATAAACCATATCCTAAAAATAAAATAGTTTTGTTTCCTAGAAATCTGTGTAACATAAGGAACTAATATATCACCAGTTAAGTATACGATTACTGTTTTTTTGTAAATGGAAATAAAACATATATCAAGTAATTAGATAAAATTCTTTTGATTAATATTGCTATGGTATCTTATAGAAGAGAAGTAGATTTTGCTTTGCTGATTATCATTCAATAATACCTACCCAAGTCTTTCTTACGGAAATCATAATAATTCCAGTTGCCCAAGAGAATCGATTGCTATACCATTTTCCTATTTATATTTGTCATGTAAATGACTAATATAATAAATTTTGAGATAAATTCTAAACATATATGACTAGTAAACAATGATTTTCATATACGGTCTTTCTATGGCAGTTAATTTCCACGAACTATATTAGTTCGTCAATCTATCGTCTTCTCTTCCTTCCCATGCTTCTTTTGTAATCTCCAAGTACCCATTTAGTTATTTTTAATTTTCAGCAATTATCTGGCGTTATAATTATGTCCTACCCATGTCAATTGTTTTTCTTAAAATATCCCCTACTTAATTTGCTATCGTAATCATATCCCTCTCTTTCTATCTTTTATTGTTATTCCCCTCATTATTCTATTATGACGATCCCAGAGAAGGTTGTGACTCAAAGACAGGATGAAAGCAACTGAGTAACTTTATTACAGAACACTCTCCTTTATATACAAAATCTAAATGCAATAGGAAATTTCCTGATCAACCGACACTGCACCGGTTAACAGTTAACAGTGAGAAACACAGACCCATTATTTCAGGTTCAATGCAACAGGAAATTTCCTGTTCAACCAACACCGCATTGGTTAACAGTTAACGGTAAGAAAAACATACATGTTATTTCAGGTTCTTGTTAGTGCCAGGGGAGAGAGAAGATAGAAGCATAATATATTCAGAAAATGAAATGTCGTTACTATGTACGGTCTTGTGACACACGGTTGGTACACAGCTCCCCCCCTAAAAATGACATACTGTACATGTTAAATGGGGAGCCTTGATCCAGAGAGGCAAACTGTAGGCGGGTCATCTGGCAGGAGATAAGCAGGTTTTAGACGATCAATGGGGACCCAGTCTTCTTTGCAACGAATGTTTAGTAGGAATGCTTTCGGACTGCGCTGGATCACAAGGAAAGGGCCCGTGAAAGGGGGCGTTAGCGGTGGCTTGCTAGTGTCGTTGGGCAGGAAGGCGTGCGTTGCAGAGGGCAAGTCTGTCAGTATGTGGTGCTTCACTGGGGGCTTGTAAGTCTGGTGGCATGGAGTAAATTTTCCCACGACGTGATGTATGCGCTGCAGATCGTCGGAGGAGATTGTAGAAAGAAAAAAATTGGCAGGGACGACCAACGGGTCACCATACACCATTTCAGCTGCTGAGAGGGCGAGGGCGTCCTTTAGGGGTGGTCCTTAGTCCCAGGAGGACCCAGGGAAGCTGAGTAAACCAGTTGGAATCCTTGCAGTGGGACATCAAAGCTGCTTTGAGGGTGCGATGAAAACGTTCAACCATTTCATTGGCAGCGGGGTTATAGGCAGTTGTCTGATGTAGGGTGATGCCCAGGAGATTCGCTAATGATGTCCACAATTGATTGGTGAAAGTGGTACCCCTGTCAGAAGTAATATGCTAAGGGGTACCAAATCCTGCAATCCATCCTAAGAGTAAGGCAGATGTACATGAGGCAGACATTGCAGTTTCTATGGGAATGGCTTCAGGCCAACGAGTGGAGCGGTCGATGACGGTAAACAGGTAACGATGTCCTTGTGATGTGGGTAGGGGGCCTACAATGTCGACGTGAATGTGTGCGAAATAGCACTGAGGTTGAGGAATGGTGCCCACTCATGAATCCGTGTGTCGATGTACTTTGGAAGTTTGGCAAGAAGTATAGGTGCGGACCATATCCTTAGCATCCTTAGAAATGCAGCGCCAAATGAACTTCATCTTCAGCAGCTGTGTAGTAGAACGGCACGAGGGATGTGAAAGCCCGTGAATGAAATCAAACACCCTCCGGCGCATGGGACAAGGCTTGCAAGGTCGTGGTCTACCAGCGCTGACGTCACAGAGGAGGGTGGTGTTGGAGTCTTCGAGGGGGAAGTCTTTCCAACATAGGGATGTGCAGGATGTCCTACATGCTTGATACTCTAGATCCTGTCATTGGGCTTCAGCCAAGGTGTTACAATCCATTCCCAGTTGAACGGCAGCCAACGTGTTTCTTGACAGGGCATCGGCAACGGGATTCATTTTCCCAGGGACGTATTGAAGGGTGCAATTGTATTCAGCCACGGCGGAGAGATGTCGGCGTTGACGGGCGGACCAGGCGTCAGACTATCGAGTGAAGGCGTGCACCAGAGGCATGTGGTCTGTGCGAATGACGAAGGGCGTACCTTCTAAGAAATGGCGAAAGTGACGGACAGCCAAGTGCACCACCAGCAATTCGCGATCGAAGGTAGAAGAAGGCCAATGGGCGGGGCGAGCCGTTGACCACCTGCTTGAGAACTGCACCAATAGCGACGTCGCTGGCATCGGTGGAGAGAAGGAGAGGGTCATGTGGAATAGGAAAAGTGAGAGCCGCAGCGTTTGATAGGGCGTCCTTTGCATTGCAGAAGGACGCTTCTTGAAGGGGACCCCTCTTCAGGTCCTTTGGCTTGCCCTTGAGGGAGACGTAGAGGGGAGCAAGAGTGGAGGCAATTGCTGGCAGAAAACAGTGATAATAGTTGATCATGCTCAAGAATTCCTGCAGAGCTTTGATGGTCGAGGGCTTGGGGAAGTCCTGAACGGCTGCTACCTTTTCAGGGAGGGGATGGGACTCCTTCAGGAGTGATGCCATGCCCTAAGAACGACACTTCGTTGGCGCCAGGTGACGGAGGTGTTCCTCTTTTGAGGAGGAGAACACAAGTATGTCGTCCACATAACATACACAGAATGGGAGGTCCTCTAAGATGCCATCCATGAGACGGTGAAACATGGCCCTAGCATTACGAAGGCCAAAACAGTAGTAATTGAAGGTGTATGTACCAAACGGAGTGGTGATGGCGGTCTTGGGGATGTTTTCTGGGTTCATAGGCACCTGATAATACCCCTTCAGGAGGTCGAGCGTGGAGAAAACCTTCGCAGCGATGTTTGGGAGGGGGTAGCGATCCGGTTCTGTTTGCATGTTCAGGCGCCTGTAATCTCCGCATGGACGGAGGGAGCTGTCTTCCTTCATAACGATGTGTAAGGGTGACGACCATGGGCTGGAGGCCTTTTGGCAAAGGTTCATTTCTTCCATTTCGGCGAACGTCTGTTTGGCGGCTGCCAATCGTTCCGGTGCCAGACGTCTGAATATTGCGAAGACTGGGGTCCCGTCGTCTTGATATGGTGATAAATACCGTGCTTGGCAGGAGCCATGGGCGTTTGGCGAAGTTCTGGACGGAAAACTTCTGGGTACGACGTGAGGAGGTGGGCGTAGGCATCCGTTGGTGCGCTGATGTGTAGAGCGAGGTTGGAGGGGGGTGGGTTGAATAGGTGTCGACAAGTACGAGTCTGCGTTGACCAATCATCGATGGGCGACATCGACCAGAAGGAGGAAATGAGAGAGGAAATCCGTACCGAAGATTGGCAATGTGACATCAGCAACGAGAAACTTCCAATCAAATTTATCGTTTCCAAACGATAATTTGAGGGTTCTCGTAACCGTAGGTGGGTATCGCAGGTCCGTTGGCAGCTCCCAAGCGGACCTCGGCAGACGTAGACAGACAACGTCTTATCCTGAAGAGTTCCCATGGCAAAAGAGAACGACAAGCAAATTGCACGCGCGTTCCTGCATCATGTAAAAAGAAAAGATTCGAAACACGGGAGGCCACTGCCACGAGCGATGGCTTACTTACCCGTTTTTTTGGTCACTGATAATCCTTGGCACATTTCTTCGCGGTTGCCGCGGATCTCTTGTGGTAGTGGCAAAACTGCGGCGGATGGGAGGTAGTAAGTGGCTGTAGAAGTCGTTGGTTGGGGCGCGAGCGAGTGGTGGGTGATGCGTGGCTTTGTCGCCGCTTCGGCATGTCACGGGGTAGGCGTGTATGTCCTACGGCATTCACGTCAGCTTGGGTTGACGTTGAATAGGTATCCTCTTTGTCAGGAGTGGAGGCGTTGATGGAGGTCTTGAAGTGGTATCCATAAGGGCGTCGTATTTGGTCATCAAGTCCTTTATGGGTAAACTATCGACATCGGGTATGGCAGCGCGTACAGGTTCGGGTAAACGGCGTATCTAAAGAGCACAAAGTAGGTTCACCTCGCAAGGAGAGCCGTCTGCGGCACGTTGTAGGCGAGCGATACTGTACATTTCTCTGAGGGCGAGCGAAGCCCTTTGTTCTCCTAACGGATGTTGAGAGAGCCGAAAAGCTTTGCTATACGGGCGGCTGACGACGGCGAGTACTGCTGCAGAAGGTATTTTTCGAGGGCGTCAGACACTATTGGGGTGTCTCCTTGTTCACAAAGCCAGTTGGATATTTGCGGGAAGGTGTCCTCGGGTATCGCCGCGAGAACATAATCTGCTTTGGTGGTTGAGCGAGTCACTCCCTTGATGCGAAACTGAACTTCTGTGCGCTGAAACCAAGCAAATGCCTCTCTGCTGGCGAATGACGAAAGTTTCAATGGGGCAGCAGCAGCGCCAACTTCCGTAGAGTCCGCCATAGTACCAACGACGGAGGTGCGAGGGGGTGTGGAAGGCGGAGGAGCGAGTCGACTTCCGGGGTCTCCAATGTGACAAGCTGAGAGAAGGTTGTGACTCAAAGACAGGATGAAAGCAACTGAGTATCTTTATTATAGAACACTCCTTTATATACAAAAATTCAATGCAACAGGGAATTTCCTGTTCAACCAACACCACACTGGTTAACAGTTATCGGTGAGAAAAACAGACACATCATTTTAAGTTCAATGCAACAGGAAAATTCCAGTTCAATCAACACCGCATCGGATAACAGTTAACGATGAGAAGAACATACATGGTATTTTCAGGTTCATATATATATATATATATATATATATATTAATGATGATATAAAAACACGAATATATCAGTAACTTAGAGCGTCACAGGAGATGATCTTAATTATTGAGTTCATAGCTTTAATTTATGGTTATTTTCTGCGCAATTACAAACGTCAGAGATTGAGAGAGAGAGAGAGAGAGAGAGAGAGAGAGAGAGAGAGAGAGACCTGCAACTCAGCATTGAAGTAACTGAGAAATAAAATGGGTAATTCAAGAAGAGTTAAGTATCTCATTAACTTTCCTCGCTAGATTATGTAGGAGTTTATGAACACAAAGGCTTTTTCCCGGAGATTAAAGTTCATGTTTGTATAGAAAAACAAATACACTATACAAAAGATCTCTTCATATCTCGAGATAATATTCTTATATCCTTAGTATTTTAGATTAATTCTTCTTTTAAGCAAGAAGTAATTAAAAAGTTTTTTAATGATGGTATTTGCTTAGAGAGTACCAAGAATTAACAGTTGAAGAGAGTTTCTTTCTTAATTAGAAGTATTTAAAAGTTAATCGTAATGCACTCCTAATTAAAGTTATTTTGGGGTCTCAATTTAATATTCTCCATACCTTAGACTCCCACAGAGAGAATTATTATTATTATTATTATTATTATTTTTATTATTATTATTATCATTATTATTATTATTATTATTATTTCTAATATTATTATCATTATTATTATTATTATTATTATTATTATTATTATTATTATTATTATTATTATTATTATTATTATTATTATTAGCTAAGCTACAACCCTAGCTGGAAAAGCAGGATGCTATGAGCCCAAGGACTCAAAAAAAAAAGGAAAAAAAAAGCCAAGTGAAGAAAAGAGAGTATATAAGGAAATAAACTACAAGGGAAGTAATGAACAATCAAAATAAAATATTGAACCCCACTTGTCAAAAACGAAAATCCTTTTTAATTACATTTTTATACATTACGGGACATTTTTTTTAATATCTTTTATCATTATCTCCTTTAATAGTTTCTTCATCTGTATGTATGCAATCTCGTTCCACAAATCTGTTCTTTTCATCAACACTTTATTTCATAACTTTATATTCAAACGTGGTTGGTTTTAGATTCTAGATATTTGGTTATTAAAAGCTAGAATTTTTCCATCTGTCAAACTGCAATAAAATCTGGTTTTACGTCTAGCCACTATATCTATTTCACAACTAGATCCCATAAATTTAGTTTGATATACTTTTCCAAACAAACAATCCAATGTTTTCCTAAATAATTGTATACATATACAAATGCTTGTCTGTTATTCTGATACAATTTCCATGAAAACCCTGATTTTTTTTTCAATGTTATTGATTGATATGCAAGAAAGGTTTAACCCATTGAATTACGTTTCTGCCCGTGTCTTTTCCATTGCCTATCTTAGAATTCCAGACAAAATATGCTGGATCACTAAGATAAGAATTTTAAGTAAAAGGATATCGAGAAGTAAACAAATAGGTTATCTGATAGATTATAACCGTTAGTATATACATGTATACTGTATATAGATGTATATATATATACATACATATATATATATATATATGTGTGTGTGTGTGTATGTGTGTGTGTGTGGGTATATATATATATATATATATAAATTTATATATATATATATATATATATATATCTATATTATTACAATTATTATAATCAATATTATAATCATTACTATTATCATTATCATTTTACTATTGTTATGATTATTATTATTACAAGTTGAACTAAAACTCTAGTTAGAAAAGGAGGATACTATAAGCCCGCGGGCTCCAATAAGAAAAACTGCCATTGAGGTATGGAAACAACTGAATAAACAAAGTACAAGAGAAGTAATGAACAAACAAAATAATATATTTTCAAAACAGCAACGACGTTAAATTAGTTCTTTCATTTGTAAAGCAAAAATGCTTCGAAAAAAGAGGAAGAGAAAAAAGAATAGTGTGCTCGAGTGTACCCTCAAGCGAGAGAACCCTAACCCAGGACAGACAAGACCATATCTGGCTAGTCGAAGGACCCAATAATTCTCCGGCTGTAATATCTCAATGAGTGGATAGTGCCTTAGCCATCCTACTACTTTATATTATTATTATTATTATTATTATTATTATTATTATTATTATTATTATTAGTATTATTATCATTATTATTAAGCTAAAACCCGAGTTGGAAAAGCAGTATTCTATAAGCCTAGGTGCCCAAACAGGGAAAATAGCTCATTGAGGAAAGGAAACGAGGAAAACTAAGAACAGTAACATTAAAATAAATATTTCCTATACAAACTATAAAAAAAACTTTAGAAAAAAAGAGGAAGAGAAATTAGACAGAATAGTGTGCCCGAGTGTACCCTCAAGCAAGAGAATTCTAACCAAAGACAGTGGAAGACCATGGTACAGAGCCTATAGCACTACTCAAGACTAGAGAACAATGGTTTGGTTTTGGAGTGTCCCTGTCCTAGAAGAGCTGCTTACCATAGCTAAAGAGTCTCGTTTACCCTTACCAAGAGGAAAGTAGCCACTGAACAATTACAGTGCAGTAGTATGAGGACAGAGGAGAATCTGAAAAAGAATAGACCTGACTATTCGGTGTATATGTAGGCAAAAGGAAAGAACCCTAACCAGAGACAAGGAACCAATATATATATATATATATATATACATATATATATGTATATGTATATATATATATATATATATGTATGTATATGTATTTATTTACATGTGTATATATATTCATTTATATATATATATATATATATATATACATATATATATATACATATATATATATATATATATACACACACACATATATATATATATATATATGTGTGTGTGTTTGTGTGTGTGTGGTGTGCGTGATGGTGGGAGCTTTAGTCTGATAGTTCACAGCAAACCAACCTATCATATGTGACCCTGACTAGTATAGCTTTGCTGATCATGTTAATATACAAACCCTTTCACCAATCTAAGCTATCCGCACTCAGAAAGGTACCTGTCTGAGTCCTTTGTCATACTATGAACTAGATACAATTCTTATCTGTTATTGTAAATATATATATATATATATATATATTATGTATACATATATATAAATATGCACAGTATATATATATATATATATATACATATATATATATATATATATAAATATATATATATATATATATATACATATATGTATATATATATATGTATATATATATATATATATACATTTTTGCATATATATATATATATGTGTGTGTGTATATATATATATATATATACATATATATATATATATATATATGTATATATACATATATATATATATATATACATATATATATATATATATATACTAATTACAAGAGAGAGAGAGAGAGAGAGAGAGAGAGAGAGATGTATGTGGGTGTGTGTGTGTGTGTATGTGTGGGAATGTATTGTCCTATGTTTTTTTTCTGGAAAATAAAATCACCATAATTTTAGTTTATAAGATATTAATTTCTTCCATACTCATGAGGTAATGGTGCTTAGGCAGCTTTTAATATTTTTTTATAATATAAAGTATCAAGATTTGAAAAAGAGATAGCATGAATGTTTTTTTAAATATTCTTAAACAGTTTTTTAATATAAGATGGAAGTACAACACAAATTCTATTCGAGTTCAAACAAGGATCGTTAAATGTTCTTTAGTTTATAGTAAAAATCTAGTGAGAGGATTTCCGAAGAAAGGAGTTTCCTAGGTTTATCTTCGAATTATAGAAATATTCTAGAGTCTGTGGTGGTTAAAGGCTACTTATAGTGTTTAGATGATATACCTAAAGAAGAAGCTTACCATGGTTCTGGGAATGTTAAAGATAAGAACATTTATTTTCTTATTCACTAAAAAATATCCTTTTTGATTGTCTATAAAAAGAACTAAATCTAGTTTTTCATTGCAATAAACAAATTTGTTGAAGTAGTCCTACATATTGAGCAAACACAATCTATTTTTTTATAGAAACTGGCAGCACATCTTAAACTAAATAAAAAAACACTTTAAGAACCATTATAATAAAGAAATATATTCCATATTTTTTTATGATGTTGCTTGGTTTTGATATTAAAGATGCGCAAAAATCGTACAATTTTAAATTTGTAACCGTATTTACTTAATATCGCCAGTTATTTCAAACGATGAATTCAGCATTTATCAATTCTCTGCATTAACTGCACTGTTTTATTTAATCTTCAAAAAATATGAACGAGGACTTAATCTTAATGTTATCTGGAATATGGCTTCATCCCAGTAATACCACATATGTAAAGGCGTACTCGTGAGATGTCAAGATCTTTATTTAATGTTTATTTGTCTATTTTGTAGAGAAGATGCATCTGATGAGTGTTATGAAAAACATTGAAAAATCCTTTAATGTTCTTAATCTTCTAGAAATATATCAATTTTATCATTTAATCTTTTGTCGTAGTTTATTTATTTCCTTGTTTCCTTTTCTAACTGGACTATTTTTCCCTGTTGGAGCCCTTGGCCTAATAGCATCTTACTTCTCCCAACTAGGGTAATAGCGTAGCTTGTAATAATAATAGAAATAACAATATTAGAGATTGCCAGACTATGCACTGTGTAGAGACTCTTCACATTAAGAATACCATTTCTACTGTGAGTGAGAACAGGAAGGATGACTGAGGTAAAATAAATTCACGTATATGTAATTAATGAATTTATGTTAAAATGAATATGAAGGTATCCTTCTTTTAGTATATGAGTTATAAAACCTTTAAATATCATCATGTCTCGTTTAATAGACAGACACGTTTATAGGGGTGAGGTAGGCAGAAATAATTACGTTTTGAATTTTTACTAAGGATATTTTATAAAATATGATAGCATAAATGACAAATCAAAGTTCCTTCAAGCATGTGTAGCAGGTGCTGAATTGTATGGATCGAGTAGATTAAAATGTCACCAAGTGCCACATGAATACTTTGTTCAGTAACATTCAACCTGTAAACAACTTACCAGGTTAATACAGACCCACAAACTGTTAAACAGATGGACTCATAATGTAATCCTAAAATATGTAATACAACGCAGCAATATTCGTAATATCAAATAGAAAATGTAAACAGATTCTTGTACACATAAGAAAGCAATAATACTAACTCCATTACAAAATATGAAAAATACAGCATGTCCAAAAGTAACATTTCCAAATCCATCATGAATATAAGAACATGTGGCTTAATCAATACAGTAACTTTCTCATTAGCGCTCCATATCCAATTCCTACACATGCTTAACTGGTGCAGTGCTGGACATATACCTTCTGCCAGTACCCTCTGGACGTACACCTTTTTAAATAAATAAAAAAATCCAGCCTATATTCACACACCTGGCTGGAAGACTAATCGACTTCTGTCAGCACACACAGAGAAATGACGGCCGGCAGCTGGCCCCCACCTCCTACATTGCCCAACAAAACACCATCACCTTGGGCAGTAACTTATAATGTTTCTAATACTATTCCTCATTCTCACTACTCATGGAGTTCTGGTACCACTGTTTGCCCGCAGGGCACGCTCGAAAGTATGGACAGGCCTTACAATATATCAAACACCAATCGAATCTCTGCCATAGTTTCAATATCAACAAAGGAACTCAGGTGGTTGTATGGAAAAGGGCAAAAGAAGTCTGAATCTCCAGGATGGAATAGCTTTATGGAGAAATGTACTGCAAACTTGCCTTATGATATATATCATATTTCATACCTTCCATTCCTGATGGCTCCAGCTAATGAATACAGCACGAGATACAGTACTATTAACAAAACTGTGTGGACATGCAATGTTTGAGAGGTAAATATGCTTTGTAAATTTTGACCAGTCTTTGTATAATTGGGATCATTGCATCGTTGCAGCCTGTGAACAAGATTCACTAAGTAATGTTCGTATGTGTTTCATTGATTTTTACTTATTTATGTAATTTATGGGGACTATTAGTACCTCTTATGTGAGTTCCTCTGTGAAAAAGATGTTGAGTGGTTATGTCTATGTAATAGCACTCAGAGCACACACAATAGTATATACTTCCCTTATATTCTGAATGAAATCTGTCACTTTGATGAGGAAAATGCCAGTATAGAAAACTTTAGAGGAGACTGACTTCACGCGGATTGTCGGTGAACAACTGCAAAATTTGCTCTGTAAGCTCCATGAAATTACAAACAAGATCAAAAGTGATGAAAATACTGATAAACTGTAGGTCCAATACTTTGAAATAGTAATAAAGGTTAAACAATTCATTGAAGCAAAATGTTCAGGAAACTGGCAATTACAGCTGGATACAAGCCAGAAGATGTTACCCATATAGCATATTTCTGTATATAGAGTCTGATCATCTACATTGCGAGACATTATTGGTCTTAAAACGTGCATTACCCTCTAAGAACAAGAAGACTATGTAAAATGGGCAATTTTACAAGAAAATGGTCCAATAAGTTTTGGCCTGCGTTCTGGTTAGACAAGACCATTGAACAGATACTAATGCAATCTAAGAAAAGTTCTAGTTAACTGACATACAGCAGAGGGGTTAATGATTCAATGCTTATCAATTAGGTTATTGAAATTCCTACTAATTTGAAGATCACAGAAATGTGTGAAGAGTATTGCGATGTTGTTCTCACTTAGAGCATATCATAGCAACATGTAGATGTCAGAAAATTGCGTATTCCGAAAGATACTCAAGACATTCCTCACATTATGGATTTTGTTCTCCATCTCGTGACCATTTTCAGACTTTTATAGCATTGCCATTAAGTAAAAGTTCAACAGGATATGAAACAACCATTCCTCATAATGCTTATGAAGTTGAAGTTGATTTAGTTTTAAATATCGTTGGTGTCAAAGAAAACTACTACCATTGTCTTTGATGAGTATAAAACAAAATCTAGAATATCAAGGAAGAAAAGTTACTGAACCTGCTCCTCGAATGAGTTGTGCTACCATGAATATCATATTTGATGAAAGTTTACCAGCAACAACAAAAGTAAGAGTAGACGTATCACAAACCTATTCACATAATTGACCTCTGAAGGATTTACTGCAAAACAAGCTACTGAATTCTTAATACAGCCATTGACGAGCCCTCCAAGACTGACTAAGAATTAATAGTTAAGTAGATGTTGGCCTATAACTTTTCATAATGCCTGATCCCATTCCCAAGATAAAGATAAAAACGTATTTCCATAAAACCAGGTAAAGAAAACAAGAGAACAAACGAGCCTCCACGAAGAATTGATCAGTAATAAATGACAAGTCTTTTCTTTAATGCATTTAGGGGGACTGATATCAACTGTTCCTTTCTCAAAACAGGGATATACGTTTTTAAATTTCCTGAAAAAGCATGGAGAACTTGAGAAACTTATAGATGTGTTTAATTATCAAAATGCAGATCCTGCAAAGACTGTCGCAGCAAGAAAATGTGTCAGCCTTCGGTTTTATGGAAACATTATGAATTCCTTGGTGACTTAATTTATCAATGGTTTGACAAATTACTGCCTAGAAGTATAGTTTCCTTGTCTTAATTGCCTCACACATACCCCTCTGCTTGATTACCCCCTCTACATACTTATCCTAGTTCAGAAATGGTTATAAATTGACTTGCAACCTTCATATTGGGGATAGAGGCTTACTGGTAATGAATTAGCCTCAATGACCAGCGATAATGATCCCGTGCTCTTAGATATTTTCAACATTATATCTTGAAGGATGAATGACAGACACTTGCAGTTGTATATAGGGCAGGATTGATATTCTCCGTAAAATGCACACCATGCAAAGAATTATTTATAACAAAACTTCTTAGTGCCAGAAGGCGTATCCCATGAACCAAAGTAAAAATAAACTCATATATTAATCATAAATCATGGACGCTTCTATGCAAGTGGTAACTCTACCAGGGAGTATTTACTCTCTGTCTTAAGCCGGAATAAAGAAGGAAGGACAATTCTGGAAGAAAACTGTCCTAGGTACTTCGAGTGACTAGGCCCATGAATAATACAGTAAGAACTTCCTCGTGCATGTAGCACCAAAGCTAAGCAATGTATAAAGTGTATTAAAATATTTTTAGGTGGTACGTAAGATAACTTGTATTTTTCACATATGACTGAAAAATTATTATTACGTTATATGTGAAAAAAAAAAAAAAAAACTTATTATTAGATACCCTATTATGAAGGTGCTCAACAAAATTTCAATATTATGTAATTTTTCTCCCTTTGTAAAACATCATTTGAGTGGTCTAATGGTTCTGGTCCATTTATCAAATTATATATTCATGCAACCGCCTGGAACTTAAATTGTTTGGGCTTGATTTCACTATTCTGTCATTTTTGGAGTCATTCTGACAAAAACATAATGTGAAAACTCGCCAAGTGAAATACTGAAGGCACATCTTATTGTTTTCTTTTTTATATTAGAATACACTTTAACTCCAATACAATGAACAAAAAAATCCTATCACATCTTGTTCGTAATATCATAAAGTATCATTATAAAATGCTATATCCTTCGAAAGTCGAACCACTATGATATAAAAAAAATCAATCTAACATATTGACATACTCAATGTATTAAGAAATATGAGAGAATTCACAATTTTACCGATAAAAAACAGAAATACATAAAATTAATAGATTAAGTGAAGAAAAACCAATTGAAAGTGAGGATATATGAAAGTAGTTGATGCAGGAGAAGCATGAAAGATATTCTCTTGCCAATAGAACGAAAGAGATGATGAGTAGCAACTACAAGGCGAAGGTTTCATATGAATTAAACGTAGAAAAGGTAAATGAAGAAATGAAAATTTTTTTAAATGCAGACATGTAAATTCTGTCGGCCTTGAATGTAGTCTATGATCGTTTTGAATGAATATTGTAAAGATTAATTTTGCATGGGAAAAGTTAAGGTATTCATTCTAAATAAGAAATAGAAAGTTGAAGAAAGAGAGCTAAGATTTGTACGGCATAAGTATTTGAGGTAAATGTTCAAAATTAATGAAATGACGAATAATATTCCGTTTTCTTAATGAAATGTTAATAAAGTAATAATATGATGCAAATTTGGAACAATAAGGAGCATTAAAATTTATTTTAAGCTCGATAGGAGATGTTTTTAGTATACGTTAATGTCTATTAAAGGGAACTTTTGATATATACCTATCTTTTGTAGTTTATGTTCATATATATATATATATATATATGTATATATATATATATATACATATGTATATACATATATATATATATATATATACATATATAAATATGTATATAATATATATATATATATATATATACTATATATATATATATATATATACAGTATATATATATATATATATATACATATATATATGTATATATATATGTATACATATATATATATATATATGTATGTATGTATGTATGTATATATGTATATGTATATATATATATATATATATACACAAGCATTCATACGTGTATGTGAGAAATAAGAGTATCAGAACATGTATAGAAACATAATGAGTACAAAGATAATAAGGGTAAATTTTAAGGTTAAGGTTATTGTATTTTTGAAGAAAATTACTATTTTGCAGGAGCAAAATGACTTTTTGGTATGTATTGGTATCAGGAATTAGATTAATATATTTCTACTGTTCAATAATTTCCAGGAAGAAAAATTAAATGTATTCTATGTTAATTCTCTATCATATTTCAGAATTTATATAATAGTGTTATTTTTATTATAAAAAAAAAATTTGGAATTTCTCAATAAAATTCTTGAAAACCATTTCTGTTATCTATCAATAAAAGTTATTCGAGATTGAGCTAATCCTGATGAACCAATAGCGAAGTTAATTAAAGATTTCACGGGAAAACTATTTCATGAATGATGGGCTTAGAACTAAATTCACTTACTAATTCATTCAATATGTAAGCAGAATTATTCATTTATCTCTAAAGAATTATATACGGAACTCATATAATGGTTCATTAAACGAAGGCCAATAGCACGAATACAGAAAAATAGGTGCACCTACTCTCTCTCTCTCTCTCTCTCTCTCTCTCTCTCTCTCTCTCTCTCTCCCTAAGAACACTCACAGATATCTATGCGTACTAATCTAGATTCTTCATATATTATATTTAGAGATAAAATGTGTGCATATCTCTCTCTCTCTCTCTCTCTCTCTCTCTCTCTCTCTCTCTAAAGAAGACATGCAGATATACATACACACATTACTAAATTCTTCAAATTATATATTTAGAGATAAAACTTGTCCATATGCTCTCTCTCTCTCTCTCTCTCTCTCTCTCTCTCTCTCTCTATACACACACACAAAAACACACATACGCACACATACACACATGCATATATATTTGCATAGAAAACTGGATTCTGCTAATTGTATATCCACAAAGAGATATGTGATATATTGACCTATTTAAATATACTACCCATATTGCAATGAAATAAAATAGCGTTGCTGTAAGTTTTGTATGACTCAAAACAATATTTGTTCTTTGTTTTTTGTCCTAGTCATATTGTGATTTTCTTTCATAATATAGTAGTAATCATTGGAGTTTTAAACGTATAACATTATTCAGATGTGAATATTCTTTTTTTTTGTCAGATTGATAAAGGTCTCGTTTTATTACCTATCATGCAAATTTATTTATGATATCCTACTGTAATTCATATTCCATTCCATCATTTGATTATCTGTTTCTTCGTACTTGTTTGCTTTCCTTATTATAGACCTTGGGCTTTTAGTATTTTAGTTTTCCAAAAAGGCTCGTATCTTGAATAATAATAATAATAATAATAATAATAATAATAATAATAATAATAATAATAATAATAATAATAATAATAATAATAATAATAATAATAATCCGTTTATAATTACAAGGAGGCAAGAGAAGTAAAATATACTTTCTGGTACAAAACTAGAAAAACCTTGGAAGCTAAATAATCTGATTTCCAATCAACTTAAATATAAGAAGTCTCAACACTGGAAAATAACCTAGTTTATTTCCGGTTTGCAGCTAGGTTGAATAAGAAGTCATTTCCTTTACCAGGGATTCAAAGAAGCCCAGAATAGAAATATGCTATAAAACAAATGAGTAGACGATAATAACGATCGTATTACAATATTTCTATCCTTTGAAATTAAATCTAAGGTATATGTTCACAAAGGTTGAACAATTCAGAATCTGTGAGCTTTTCACTTAATTGGAACCCGGTTTTAATCAAGGCTGCGTTCATGTAGCCAACCATTAGTCGATAATACTATTCTGATATTATTGATAACAGCACAGATGAGTATGGTATTCCAATCTGCCATTTGCCATATCCAGTTCTATTATATCCCTTTCTGAGTGAAGATACCTTATCGTGGTGAAAAGGTTTGCGTATCGATATGATCAGGTTTGCTGTGAACAATGAGACAAAAATCTCCCACCATCATCAATCAGCACTGACCAGCATGGGGATGAATACTGGGCTACGCCCAAATATGGATTGATATGTTTGAGACCTTCGTCCTGCAGTGTACTAAAAACAGCTACATATATTTATTGTTGATGTTGTTGTTGTTATTTTGGTATTTTTATTGTTGTTGTTTTCCTATTATATAGAATAAACTTTTAGAATGTAAAACGTCAAAACATATATATATATATATATATATATATATATTTGGGCTCAGGCCATGTCGTCCTGATGGAAGTTCCTTCATTAGTAGCTTTCTAGGTTATATTTGACTACAGTGATATATCCCAGAGAATTTACCAAAGGTATCCAGAATTCTAACTCCTGGAGCGAATATCCCTTAAAATTGGATATCGCGTAATCAGAGGACGTATTCTTGACGGGTTTGCTACGTTTCGGCGTAGCCCATTTGGCGTTGCCGTTTCGGCGTAGCAGATTCTGCATCAGAAAACTAGCAGCACTATTCGGCGTAGCCGTTTAGGCGTCAGATTGTTTCGTCGTCTTTGTTTTTGAAAACACCCAATGACTTATTCATTTATCTATGTATGGAAATTCAGAAAAAAAATCAAGGAATAATGTAATAATGTAAATAGAAATCTTTAATTGGAAAAAAAAATAAAAATCTTATTCACTTAGAGTATAAAGGACCCTATTAAAACAGTAATGGAATAATGCATATTAAAAACTTTAAAGAGAAAATATTGTATAACAAAATTAAAACTAAGCAAAGATTTTTTGACCTTAGGAATTAATTCTTCATTTCGTAATAATGAGCAATACCCTTCAGGAAATCAGTAGGCTTTAATGACTCAACTTCCACTACTATTTTTTTTTTTATTCTTTCATCATATAATGTATAGGACTCGGGTATAGCTAATTGCTCTAAATTGGTTGGGTAAGGTGGCGCTTTGTTTAGTAATTTTCGTTTCCTTGCGATAACTTTTGGCAGTGGAGGCAGGTCAGGCGCTACGGCTAAAGCTGATTGAGAGGCGCCATTTAAGCATTCATTTACCACAACGGTTGGTGGCTCCAGAGTTTCAGCACATCTTTTCTTAATATTTGTTGGTTCAATTTTTCTACTTCTACTTTTGCAGCAGATGGTTCATGGGTATGTTGATTCAATTGTCGAATCACTTTTCCATCCTTCATATGCAGTCTTACTTTACAACGATCTTTCTGTTCACATCGCCAGAATTTTAATTAAAAATCACTTTTGCTCGTTGCATCAAAAATAAAAAGGTGTCCTTCGTGAATCACTTTGTTTCTTCCACGTTTTGTTAAAAGATTTCCTTCCATGTCGTGAAATAGGGCTTAGACAAATTCTTAAATTGGTTAAAGTGAGTGAGAACTAATTACACTATAACATCGAAGTAGTTATTTTATGTAAACAGAAGAAGGAAACGTAAACAATTCAATTTCTTAGAATGGTTAAATTGAGTGAGAGTTATTATACTTTAAAAAAAAAGTTATTTATAGTTGACGGCCAATTGTCTCTCCGCCGAAAAATTCTGATGCCGAATCGGCTACGCCTAACTGGCCACGCCGAAACGGCGACGCCAAATTGGCTACTCCAAAAGGTCTCATTCACATTCTTGACACGTCTCATAGCTATCTACACCCCTAATAGCGTTTCCGCCTTCGAGAGGGAAAAAGTGGCAAGAATATAGGAGAGTCGATAAAGAGACAACGCTCTCGACACTCCTACTGTACTGTAAATAGTGCGCCGAATCGCCACCGCGAGGCGCCACCAAGCCATTCTTTCTCTTGTATCTTCGTTGACCGGTGTTATCCCGTGTTATCTCTCGCTATTTTGGAGTTATTTGTTGCTATGATGCCTTCACCAGCCTCATCAGCTTCTGGAAAGTTAAGTAATATCTTTGAATTGCGTAAATATAAGCTCTTACCAGTTTTACTCTTCGATTGAGATCGTAATTAACGTAACAAGAGCTTTTGCCAGCCGGATGGTGTCATGAACACGGTCGTTCTTCCTATACATCTAGTTAGCCAGAACGATTTCCAGGCATTATTTGCTTTAATAACATTAGCTATTTATTGTTTTAGCTAGGGATTTTTATATTATGTCATTGTTGTCGTGGATTTGGCTATTATGATCGAGCCTCACGAGTGCTAGGCTTCCTAGCCTAGGCACCTACACACTTCATACATGTTACCATAGCTAAAGAGTCTCTTCTACCCTTATATAGAGTAATGTAGCCACTGAAAAATTACAGTGCAGTACTTAACCCCTTGAGAGAAGAAATATTTTTTGAAAATCTAATTGTTGTCAGGTGTATGAGGACAGAAGAGAACATGTAAAGAATTTAATAGACTATTCGGTGTATGTGTAGGCTGAGGGCAAAATGAACCGTAACCAGATAGAATAATCCAATGTAGTACTGTCTGGCCAGTCAAAGGACCCCTTTACTCTCTAGCACTACTATATTAATGGGTGGCTGGTGCCCTGGCCTACCTACTACCTATATATATATATATATATATATAGAGAGAGAGAGAGAGAGAGAGAGAGAGAGAGAGAGATTTATATACATACATACATATATATATATATATATATACATATATATATATATATATACATATATATATATATATATATATATTCATATATACATATAGAAAT
>NC_090725.1:42331012-42338512 GCF_036898095.1 Palaemon carinicauda | reverse complement strand
CGTCAATATATATTGACCAGTAATCCGCACAATACTTGTATTGGACAAAGGTTTATATCCGCATAGGAAGAAACTAATAAAACCGCCCTCGTCCCTTTATGGGACGGAGTCCTCCCATTAGGGGACTACATAAACCAATGCAACATAGCTTGCATAACAGAACAATTCTATCAGAATTATCCCAGATAAGATACATAGAATTAAAATGCTCAATTATACCAATAAATTGACACAGGTGAAAGAGACGCAAGGTTCTCAAGAACAAGTTTATTGACAGATAATAAACAGACAGGTTAACAACAAATATATATATATATATATATATATAAAAGAGGATAACCCAAAACTTTAAGCATAAGTATGATAGTAAACAGAACTTGTTTATCTGAAAGAAAAACCATTAAACACCACTTTAATAAGATACCGAGGTATCAAGTCAGAAAGTCTGTATTACAAATCAATCCCATTAGCGTTAGAAACGCTCGGCACACATGTCTGAACTTATGTTAGGTTCACCTTTGAAAGAAGGAACAGTCTATATGGGCACTTGGTGCCCTCATTTAGTTTGTAGTACAGTATGTACCTACAAACTCACCCTGGACTTAATCGTCCCAATTAAGACCACTGTTCCTCGCAGAGTTAAACAGTAGGGTTAACTACACGACCCACTGCTACCACAGATCTCTTAAGTTCCTCTACTTGCTTCGCATAGTGGCGAAAGAACACCATGGAAGACTTCCAGCCCGTGTATGAACGGAGATGTTCAAAATCCATACAATTAAAGAAATTTAGGGATGAGGCAACTTTCCTCGGATCGTGACCTGCGGGTGTACTGTCAGGATCCGCTCTGCGAATAAAATATGTGATTTTCGCTCTAAGTTGATTCAGAGATAAATTTGAGCCTGATGTTTCTCCCCTGAATAGTTGACCACCCTTGAAGTCTGAAGTTCTACGAAGATAGACCTTTAGGCATTCTACTGGACATAGAGATGCATCTTCTTTCAGAGGGCAGATTCTCCAGGGACCCCACCTGTTGGTGGGTAACTCATTCTTGGCGAGAAACGTAGGATCCGGAAACAGGTTCAGATCCCCCCCATCCAGGAACTGAACACGACCTGCCTCTCTCGAGAGGGCTACGATCTCACTAACCCTGGCCCCGGACGACAGTGCAAATAGGAAAATAACTTTTTGCGTCAAATCCTTTAACGCACATTCTTCATTGCTCAATAGGGAGGCGAAGTGAAGAACTTTGTCTAAAGACCATGAGATGGGCTTTGGAGGTGCTGAAGGTCTGAGCCTAGCGCAGGCTTTCGGAACTTTATTAAAGATCTCGTTACCTAGGTCGATCTGGAAGGCAAATAAAATGGGTCTCATCAAAGCAGATTTACACACTGAAATCGTGTTAGCTGCCAACCCTTGGCCATGGAGGTGGATGAAGAAAGATAAGCAGAAGTCTGTTGAGATTTCCTGCGGATTCTTTGCCTTTACAAAGGCAACCCATTTTCTCCAAGATGACTCATATTGCCTTCTAGTCGATTTGCACTTATATTCCTCTAGGAAGTCTATGCTGGCTTTCGAAATCCCGAAACGCTTTCTCACCGCAAGGGCGAGAAAATCATGAGCTGCAGGGTCCGGGTTTTCTGTAATGAAGCGCAGACAGTCGACTTCTGGACTCTCTGAGTCAGAACTGGATGTGGTAGCGGCACGAACTTCATCTGTAGTTCCAACGCCAAGGGGAACCACATACTGTTCGGCCACTTGTGGGCCACTATTGCCGCTACCCCCTTGAAGGATCTCAGTTTGTTGAGGACCCTCAACAGAAGGTTGTGAGGAGGGAACAGATAAATCCTGGACCATCTGTTCCAGTCGAGGGACATTGCGCCCACTGCTTCCGCTAAGGGGTCCTCGTACGGGGACACGTACAGGGGCAACTTCTTGTTGTCTTTCGTCGCAAAGAGGTCTATCTGCAGTTCTGGGACTTGATTCAGAATGAAGGAGAGTGATCCTGCGTCTAAGGACCATTCCGACTCTATCGGTGTGAACCTGGATAGAGCGTCCGCTGTCACATTGCGGACTCCTTGAAGGTGAACTGCCGACAGGTACCACTTCTTCTTTTCCGCCAATCGGAAAATGGCTAACATCACTTGGTTGAGAGGTGGTGACCTCGACCCTTGTCGATTCAAGCATCTCATAACCACCTCGCTGTCCATCACCAATCTTATGTGGATCGAGTGACGCGGGGAGACTTTCTTTAAGGTAAGGAGCACTGCCATAGCTTCTAGAAAGTTTATATGAAAGGTCCTGAATAGCTTGGACCAAGTCCCCTGGACTTTTTTCCGATGAGAGTGACCTCCCCATCCCTCCTTTGAGGCGTCTGAGTGAATCGTCATCGACGGGGGAGGTGGCTGAAGAAGAACCGACTTCTTTAGATGTCTGGCTTGTGACCAAGGTCTGAGAAGAGTACGTAGCCGAGGCGGCACTGGTCTTCTCAGGTCTCTTCGCGCGTTTGATGCATTCCTTCTCCAAAGTCCGGTTGCATCCTTTAGCTGTGCTCGTAGCACTGGGTCTGTCACTGAAGCAAACTGGAGGGAGCCTAGTACCCTCTCCTGTTCGCGTCTTGATATCCTTTCGGAATCTAGAAGTCTCTTGACAGAGCCCGCTATCTCCTTCCTTTTCTTCGTCGGGATGGAGAAACTGTGTGACAAAAGGTCCCAGTGGATTCCCAGCCACTGGAACTTTTGGGATGGAGAAAGTCGAGACTTTTTTCTGTTGATCTTGAAGCCTAGGTACTCTAGGAACTGGATCACCTGACTGGAAGCTTGCAAGCATTCGGTCTCGGATGCTGCCCACACCAGCCAGTCGTCCAGGTAGGCTACTACCTGAATTCCCTTTAGGCGTAATTGTTTGAGAGCTGCGCTCGCAAGCTTCGTGAAAATCCTTGGGGCTATGTTTAGCCCGAATGGCATGGCTCTGAAGGCGTACAGTCTCCGTTTTAGCCTGAACCCTAGGTAGGGGGAGAGTCGACGGCTGATTGGAATGTGCCAATAGGCGTCTGACAAGTCTATAGAGACTGAGTATGCCCTCTTGGGCAGTAAGGTCCTTATGTGTTGCAGTGTTAGCATCTTGAATTTGCAATTCACTATGAACTTGTTGAGTGGCGACAAGTCCAGAATGACTCTGAGCTTTTCCGAGTCTTTCTTGGGAACACAAAACAGCCTTCCTTGGAATTTGATGGACTTCACCTTTCGGATCACCTTTTTCTCCAACAGTTCTTGAACGTACTCCTCCAAAACGGGGGTGGAGTGTTGGAAAAACCGAAGGCCGGGGGGTGGAGTGCTGTACCAGCTCCAGCCCAGTCCATTCTTGAGTAGGCTTTGGGCCCAGGGATCGAAGGTCCAGCGATCTCAAAATTTCATCAGTCTCCCTCCTACCGGTATCGTTTCACTTGGACTACCGTCCTGAGGTCTTGCCTCCCTGACCACGACCACCTCTGAATCCCCTTCCCCTTGAGGGGCGCCTAGACGAGCCTCTGGCTGCTCCTCTAGGTTTTGCACGAAAGGAAGAAGACTGTCCTTCGAACGTTAGGGTGAATGTGGTTGACTGACCTGGCACAGCCTGGGGTACCCACTGAAAAGTAGTCGGGGTTTTTGCCACCATCAGGGGCACTGGAGGCAATGGCAATTGCAGTTGCTGTTGCTGTCTATAAGGCTTGGCTGGCCGAGACGGTAGCCTAGTCCTCATATTCTTCCTCTTTGGTTGAGGACCCTCATCCGGGGAAGATTTTCTTTTGATAGCCAGGCCCCACTTCTGGAGAAGGTTTCTATTCTCCACGGCGGCCTTATCAACAACCTCTTTGACCACATCGGTAGGGAAAAGGTCTTTTCCCCAAATGTTGGAGGAGATTAACTTCCTTGGCTCGTGTCTCACCGAAGCCCCGGTGAACACGAACTCCCTGCAAGCTCTCCTTGCCTTGACGAAGCCATAAAGGTCCTTCGTCACTGTGGCTAGGTGAGACTTAGCCACTACCATGAACATTTCATGGACCTTGGGGTCACTTGCCATCGTCTCAAGAGTAGTCTGATGAGACATTGAGGCAGCCAGTCTTTCTTTTGTCTCGAACTCTCTTCGTAAAAGAGAGTCGGACAGCTTGGGGAGGTCCTCGCCGAATTGCCGTCCGGCAATATCAGCCTCCAACTTTCCCACTGAGAATGTCAGATGGACATCTTTCCAGTCTTTTTGGTCCATAGGCAGGGCCAGCGACAAGGGTTTACACTCCTCCAGGGAGGGGCAAGGCTTGCCGGCCTCGACTGCCTTTAGGACAGCCGCAAACCCTTTCTGTAAAAAGGGGAAGGCTCTATCAGGAGAGGACACAAAAGAAGGGAGCTTCTTGCTCAATGCAGCTACCTTCGAGTTAGAGAAGCCCCTCTCTTTCATCGAGGATGAAAGTAGGGCTTGAGCCTTAGCTTGGTCCATAATAATGACCTCCTTCGGCTCTGTCTCTTCCCTTGAAGCTGGTTCTTTTCTCAGCCGGACATAGCAGTCCGGATATGATGCCTTGCTGGGCCAGAATTCTACCTCCTCTAGGGGAACTGAACCCAGCTTATCCGAGATGACGATCTTTCCAGTCGTCATCGGCATGTGCTCAGCATACCTCCATGGGTTAGCATCTGAGCATATGGGAAGGTCTTTCACATTGAGCCTTTTCCGGGGCCCATGTGATTCTGCCAGGGACTGCATACGCAGTTCCATTGCAGCCCCCTTCTCCTGATTCTCCTTCTGCATTTGTTGGATCATTCCAACAATCGAAGAGAGGGCCTGTCCCAGTTCTACTGGGAGACCAGCCGATGTTGAGGGGATAGGCTCCGGCATCTGAACCGGAGTAGCCGCCACCTCGTCGACCTCATCCTCTACGACATCCGGGGTTTGAACTTCATCCTGACCTACTGCCAGGAGGTCTTCTTCCAAACGTTCGTCCAGGTCAGACATCCTGTCATCCAACTGGATGTCTTGCATCGCGACTGCGACTTCCACGTCCACCTGGACTTGATCTTGAGGGATCTCCTCTTGAGGCTGGGGAATCACTGCATCAGCTGATGCCTGGGGAAAAAGATACGCCCTCATCTTCTCACTTGGAAGATAAGGGCCAGAGGTGTTCTTCTTGAAGCCCCTTACCCAAGTACGAAGCTTTTCCCTTGCTATATCCCTTGATTCCGCCGTTCTAGGGGAATCAAAAGCCTCAGTAATCAGGTTAGTGCATACAGTACATACCTGAGGGTCCCAATACTGGAGATCATCCTTGGAGACAGCGCATGCTGCGTGTCTCCTACAACACTCATGTCCGCAGAGGTTCTTGCTGCGGACATTGCAGAAAACATTTCCGCACTTCGGAGGGTCCTCCTGTAAAGAGAAGAAATTTCCATGAGTATCAAGTGAACTATGTATCACTGGATATGCATAGTATAGCATAACAATTCATAAAGGAAAGACACACACTTGTGTTTCCCTCACAACCCATTGTTGCAGCCTTCCAGATAATAAAATCAAAATGGTTTATCTCTTCTAGAGTAACCAATGCAAGGTTTCCAGAGGAAACAGGTGGAGCTCACACCTAAGCAATGATTTTAAAATCCTGGATAATAGACAGGGAAGAACTCAGCTTCCTATCTGAGGGCAACAGCAAAGGGATGTGCAAGAAAACACAATAGTGTTAGAAGATACAGTGCTGTACCAAAACCTTTACTATAGTTTTATTCTTACTGTATATGCTATACAGAAGAATACTAGTACAGTATAGGGGGATGTGTGCCGGCCTGCCTTTGCCGGCTGGCACACACCACAACTAGCTTTAAAGTATACTACTTAACAGCTATAGGGCGGCAGCACTCTGGTTCAAATGCCTGTGCCAGTCGGCAGCAACTGCCGGCCGGTAACAGCCAGTGTTGGCCGGCAATGGCTGCCGGCCAGCAACTACACAAGGTAGTACCCAGCTGCCGGCCACACTCTTGGTGACCGGCAGACAAGGACTGACATAAGCCGGCCGGCAAAGGTACAAGACCGATGCCAGCCGGCAGCAAAAGAACCAGAGGACTACACCTGCCCGGCTGCCGGCCTCATAGGCCGGCAGCCGGGACAGGTACAGCACTAGAAGAAAAATAGAATGGATGCCGGGATAAGAGTGTACACAACCTCCAAGCCCGGCAACCGAAAGAGTGCATATAAGGAAGGGGAGAAACTAATTCAGGCTTCCTTGACTAATGCCGTCCGGCTCTGCCGGCAGGCATGGATGAGGGACCAAGAGAGGTCCGGGCAGCACTCGAAAACATAAGACCCTTGCCGGCCAGCAGCTCTGCCGGTCGGCAAGGGGCTGAGTCAATTCCACATCCCAACCTATACTAGGTCCAGAAGTAGAACGACGTACAGTACAGTAAGACCCCTGCCGGCCAGCTCTGCCGGCTGGCAAGGGGCTGAGTCAATTCCACATCTTAACCTATACTAGGTCTAGATGTAGAATGACGTACAGTACAGTAATGGCTAGGCCATTACGGAGATAGAGGGGGAAGGGACAAGAGGGTCCTGCCAACCTTGCTTTAGTGACAGATCACCCGCAGCCAAGAAACTTATCTTAGCCTAAGGGAGATCTAAGGGGAAAGGCCAGCAATACTTGCCAGCTTCCAGAGCACCAAAGCAAGGAAGGCGTTGCTACTCCCAAAGGAAGAACTTATCCTCCCCCGAGAACAGCAACAGGACTAGTCTGGTAGATCACAAAAGAAGGAATCATAACTACAGAAACCTTCGGTAGTGACCTAAGGGAGCTAAGCTCCCTTTGTATGTGTTAGGTCAGCGAGGGGGACTCTGCCCCAAGCCAGACAACACAGACTCAGACTAAAAACTCAGTTGTTCTGTCCCTCTTGAACCATAACTACAGGAACAGGAAGGTACAGTAACACCCTAGTATAGTTTTATCGAAAATAAATTCGGAAAAAACCACTTAGGGATAAGCCCAAGGCTTAAACAGAGGGAAAGGGATTGCATACCTTCTCCAAAGAAAAGAAAGCAACCGGGGAGTATGATAAAGTATACTAAGGCTCCATAAGCAATTAGCCTAGGCACCAAGAGAATCGATCACCTAATTCACCGAAACTCACACGTATACAATCTTGGAAATATTCCACACAGTCTAAAATGTATAAAATATAGCCTAAAGCTTCAATAAAATTTTAATTACACTCGGAAAAACCAAAATCATGCATGAAGTACTAGGACCAAACGACTAGGCTACATGGCCTAGCGTAGGCCAGAATGGCGAATACTTCGCCAAATAATACTAAGCACGAAAGGAAATCCTATGTAATGCTAAATAGCTAAAATTTATTAAAGCAAAACAACCAGGAATGTCGCTCTGACTAACTAATTTATACCTAGCGAGCGACAGTGTCCAGGACACCTCTGGTAGGCTACGGCTCTTGTATCAAAGATTAATCCTATTAATCACTCAAAATT